>NW_004955487.1:7101998-7157797 GCF_000276665.1 Chinchilla lanigera
TTTTTGGTTTTTCTCCGGTACCGGGAACCGAACTCACGACCTTGCGCTTGCCAGGCAGGCGCTTTGCCGCTGAGCTAAATCCCCAGCCCTGTCCTTGGGGTCTTGAAAGACAATGATGCCTTCTCCACTTTCCTTGGCTAGAAGTGGGGAAATTACAGGCTTGAGTGGTTTAACTATGATTTAGAAAACACTGAATCCCACAATTAAGAAGATGGAGATTCTCTTAGCAGGAACACCTGCATTCAACTATAGATGAGGGAGAAATTAATATCCAATGTGATAAGTCATTGAGACTTGGGGATATTGGTTAATAGCAGCTATCATTCCCAAACTCATACACAGAATCCAAGTTCATGACTAATGTGACCAAGTCACTTATCAAGTGCAGACCTCTCTCTAAAATGAAGCGTAACTTAACAGTTTTGTGGAATTGTTGCAAAGCTTAAGTGAGATCCTATCTAGAAAAAGCAGTGGAATTTAGTAAGTCCTAATTAAACTGCTTTGGGCATTGCCTTTCTTAGTCTAACATGTGCATTTATCTGCAATTTCACTTCTCACATTGCTAAAGAACCCTAGACTTCGAGTCCCTCAGGTACAAGAGATTGTAATAGGGCTCTGTAGTTGATCTTTCAAATCTAGAGACTGCTACTTCCTGTCCCCTTCCTCCTGGTTCTCCTCATAGTCCTTGCTTTGTCTCTGAATAAAGTCTCACATAATGGAGGCTCTGTTGGGTATCCTGCGTCACTCACATCTCAAAAATAGATGTTTATTTCATGACCAAATTTGTAATTGTTCCTAACATGCTTCCCATTTTCCACATTGTGGCACCATGAATGCAATATGGACGTAGGAGAAGTTCAAGGTTCAAACCCTATCTAAACCTCTTGCATAAACTCCCAGTGCAGCTTCTCGACATTGCGCTTTTCCCTTGATAAAAACATGAGCACTTGTTGGAAACCCATGCCGCCCTTATGAATATGGAAATGCTGACGCTTAGCGCCATTGGCACATCAGTTACTCAGTGATTTAGTCAGAGCCTCGGCCCAGAGCCCCTAGTCAATAGTGACCTCCACTTCCCTGAAATGTCACACTGCCCTACACATTTGCAAACTGAGTACTTTGTTTTAAAATAATACCTTCTTCAAGACCTCCCAGATTACCAATTTTTGAAGCAAACAGAGAAGTTGCCAAAACTTAATGAGTCTACAGATTTGGTCCAAAATCTTTGTATTCCTGGAGCTTATCACAAAGAGTACTGCTCTGCACCACATTAAAGCAGCAGTTGCATTTACTTTCATTAATGTCATAGGGAGCAAGTGGCTTTAATTATAAGGGAAGAATTTCCAAAGCCCCTATTTGACCACGTCTTCTGCATCTAATAGTTTACAATGGCATGTTGTTGCCTGTGGAAACAGCTTCAGAATATTTGGGCAAAGGATGTCTTTGCAAAACTCAAACACAGTTTTGTATTTTCATCTTCTCTCTCTCTACCTCAGAATTTGCATGCACTTTTATGTATGACATTTTAAGTAGCTCATGGATGCTCTACAGCACATGGACTCCGAGGTAAAACTCACTGGCCTTCAGAATAAGGCCTCCACTCAGCCTATTCTTCTGTGTAGCCCTGGTCTTCCCAGGCTGCTGCTTCTCACTCTGCCAGCCCTGCTCCTCCCCCTCCTCCCCATCTGTGGTACCTCTCACCCTGCCTGCATCTTCCTATTCTGTACGTATGCACATCTTCCTCTCCTTGACTCAGAAGAGTCATTTGCTCCTTACCATCCGACTCTTCGGTTATCCTCCAAAACTTTAGCTCAGATTCCATCTCTTCCCAAAAAACCTAGTTTTCCAGGCATATTTACTTCCTACCTTCCAAGGACCTTAACAGCGTCATCTGCCCAGTGGTATTCAATGTTCCTGTATACTATATTCATTCTGTCATTTCCTTTCTTCTTGGTTCTATTAATGTTCATCTCTAGAACCTATAACATAAGTCCTTTTTAAGAAATTAACAATGGTTTCTATATTACATATTGTTGTCTTCAAATTGCTTACTCAGTTAAACAAATATAGTTATGCAAGATCGATCAAACAACTAAACATTAACTGTTCCTTTCCCTAAAGCAACAGAAATTAGTAGTACAATTATCTTAGCTGTCTTGTGTATACGTATATACATATTTTGCCTTTTTTCTTTCTTTTCTCCTTTCCCTCATCCTAGTTGTTCTATCCCTTTGAGCAGTTTCTTTCCTTTTCACAATATCTACTGTACCTTTTAGATTATATTTACTCTTTCAGCTTTTTATACTAGTGAGACATTATGGTATTTACACACGTGGGTCAACATAAGTCTTGATGTAAGTAAAGATGCTCAATACTAGTCTGTGGAAGGAGTAAAAAAACGGGAAGCCTCCCTTATTCTTTGATGATAGAGGGGACCAGGCTTAAATCTGAACAAGTGAAATAAGTAACAAATCCTAGCATCTTAGGCAAAGCACCAGCATGCTTTGCCGCAGAACAGCAAGTGCCAAGCTTATGTAATTAGTTTGCTTTAGATCAAATAAGAGGCACAGTGAAGAGAAGAGAACACAGCAAAATGTCGGGACTGGATTAAACTAGGCCAATAAAATCTTCAGGTGAAAAATGAGTACCAATTTTCATAGTGTTTGACTGTCTTTATGAGAGGAAAACTTGCTACAGGCAAAGTTGTTTAAAAAAAAATCTAAAACAAACCTAATAAGCAGAAAGCCTGAGTTGAAGCCCCAGGGAGAGAAGGGGTGAGTTGTTTTCTCATTAGCGTATAGAAGGCGGACAAGAGCAGATATTTTTCACAGCTCTCCCTCTCTGGCTGATAGAAAAATGAGGACTTTGGAATACAAAGACTGCAGATTTCCCCAGCTACACCACCCATTGTCCCTGCTGTGTCTCCATCTCTTCTACTCTGCCACATACCTCCTTCCCTTAGTGCTTCCTGTGTTTGCAAAGGCCTAAAAGAGAGCCGGAAAGCACTGGAGAAGAAATGAGAGCCGGCAGCCCTTCACACTGTGTTACTTGCTGGGTAATCAACACTGACCTCTGTCTCCTCATCTGTCCAGGCGGATGTTGGCCGCCCCTTCTCTGGGCTGGGAGGGGAAGGAGCTCTATGAACATGAGCGAGGCTGTGTGCTTCGATCTTATCTTGGGCAATCAGTCAAGTCTATACACTTATCTTCTGCGAAGACATGAGCTCCTTCAAGGCAGGGAGCATGAATATGGTACATAACCGATGTTTACTGACAAACACAAAGAGATATTTAGTTTGTGTGTGATGTAAACTTGATTTACTTGGGATGGATACTTCTTGAAGATTACAGAGAACAAAGTCTGGCCTATTCTTCCTGAAAAGATTGGTCTCTTACAACACAGACTGACAGAGGCCACATGTAAAGCCCTAGCTTACACTGCAAGATGAAATGTTGTATAAATTCTTGTCTTAGCTTGAGCTGCTCCAAGGTATTATTGCAAAGTGGGGTCTTAAACAGCAGAAATTTTTTTTTCACAAATCTGAAAGGCTGAAGTCTAAGATCAGGGAGCCAGTATGGTTGGGATCTTGGTGAGTGCCCTGTTCCTATTTACGGAAAGTTGGTTTATGTATCCTCATTGGGCCTAAACAGATTTATCTAAGTCTCTGGCTTCATCTTATTAGGTCCCTAATTCCATTCATCCCCTTACCTCTGTTAAGTGACCCTGCCTTTTAATAGCACAGCATTGGCATTTGTGTTTCAACATAGAAATCAGGGCGGTAAGAGTATAAGCTTTCAGTGAGTAGCAGACCGACTGATCTACAGCAGACTATGAGCTGCTGTAGTCATCAAGCAAAACAGAACTTCAGACCTTAACTCATTATCTCTTCATATACATTTATAAGTAAACGAAGAATACTTTCCATGACAAAAATTTCTGAATTTACCAAACATGTTAGTCTCCTACTTTATCAGGCAAAGTACATGAGCTTGACTCTAATCCAATGGATAGAATTCCAAACACAAATACAGAAGCATCGTGATTAGCTTAGCTGACACATCTGCTTCTAACTTCTGGAAAGGGAAGGGCAAGTTTGCAAGGGATATGCATATTTGAAGTGGGTTATTTCTGCACACATGGACACAATATGCATGAGCATAAAGTTCCAAGTGGCCAAATGTCCTTCTTGCTGATGGAAGCACATGACACAAGAAAGTGAGTAAGATGCAAAATCTCCTCCTAGGAACTCTGTTCTCGAAGGAAGAGCCAAGAGTCCCACTCAGCTGTCAGTGGCAGCCAGGCTCTATCTATTTGATCCAGCATTATCTGTGGGTGACCCTCTTCCCCAAAAGACCGTATCTCCCAGGAAGGAAGCAAAAGTTCCAGGATTGAAGAGGGGTTGGAAATGGGGGGTGAGTTCAGCTACACAATTCCACAGTTCTGAGTTTTGGCACATTTCAATTTATTTGATTCTCTAGGGCTTTGGGAAAGGCACTTTATTATTCCATCCTTCTAGACTGTAATGCTTTTACCTGAAAAATAAAAAACACTAACAGGAGCAGGGTCAAGGTGGCTATGTTCCAGATATCTTGAAATGATATTTTTAAAGTCATTAAACAGGCAGCTTACCTCTAGACACACCAGAAAGCAACCCACATTTCCTAAACAATATCTTGCCTTAGTAAGTAAATCCCCTCACACTTATTAAAATGCCTACATTTTCAATAGAGATTTATAGATGCATTGACAGGTGGAGCTCTTTTCTCATCTGGAAAAGATAAAGCAAAACAAAATACAGGTTTAGGACATCCTGGGAATCCATGTTGGATCCTCAGCTTGATCATGTTATTTCACCAAGCAACAAGACAAATCAAAAAAGACCTTAGTTTACCTCTGTACTTTGCTTTTTAGTCTGCAGTGTCATAAAAGCTTGAGTGGAGAAAACTGATTAATTTAGGAACATTTTGCTAATTCCTCTGAGTATCAGTTTTCTCCACTATGATAAAAAAAAGAATGGCTATAATAATGGTCACCAACCTACTAGGTATTAAACAAAAGGAGCAAATGAAGAATCTAGCACAACACTTCTAGTAAATAAAAAGATTATGGATTAAAGAGATAGTTGGTTTACTTGCTCTAGAACTGCCTTGGGTGGGTATGGAAGGCAGAAGGAGGCAGAAAAGACAGAGTAGTGGTCATCAAATTTCATTGATCTCTTTAAAGTACCAGAAACCCACAGAATTCTGGGAAGCAGAATCCTCTAGGATCTTGTTCTCTTCACAAAAGATTTTCACTGAATATTCAAAGTACCATGGCTGCAGTCCAAATAGGAGCCTCCCAGTTGTACCAGTCTTAAAGAAATGACCACAAGCTTTTGGAGGAACTCCACAGTCAGAGAAAGGAACAGATAAGAAAAGGTCGGTGCAGGGTGATTTGGGCTGAACCTGATATACAAATTTCATACAGCTTCACCTGTCAAGGACAGGGGTCGGTGGATTTTGCAGATATACAGTTCGATGTAATCATTCATTGTTTTAGCGAAGGAGTAACAATCAAGTTCAAATACTATGTCAAACTTTAAAAAGATACTCTGATTGATAGTTGGCAACTTTGAATTTCTAGTGTTTTTGGTTCTTCCTAAAGTGAGCCTACAGGTCCCAAATGAATTGTTGTGGCCCCTTTTTCTATTGTTTTCACACTCTCTTTGGGTGATGTTCATTTCTCATTTGAACTACCAACAACTGTTTTATTTCCACATCTTCCCTGACCCTCAGACTCGCGGATACTGTGTGCAGTGGGCATTTCCACCAGTGTGTCCCAGACTTCAAACAACACATCCCAAATTAAAATGTGACCAAACCCAAGAAAAACCTCCCTTCAGTCTAATTTCTTTTAGTGTAGTTGGAGGAGCAAAAGGCTGCATTTGCCAGATGTCCTTCAAGCTATGGTTACAGAGCTGAAATCACTGAAAATCTGGTAATGTTTGGTATTTCTAGGCATACCAGGAAGAAGACATTTATTTTTCTGCTGTGCAGAGATATCTTACAGTAACTCCACTTACAGCAACCTTCTGGAGGCCTTCTAGGAGTTTGGTAAGCACCTAGTTACCTTTATTAAATCATTTTTTGAAGAAGTTCACAGTGTGGATTTTACTTTCTTCAACTGAATGGTGACTAATGCAATATTAAGAAAACATTTCATGGTACATCTAAACCTGCTTCTTTTGATAAAATTTTTGGCTTGCTGATCGGGTCCTCTACCCACAGACATAAGATCATAAGAGCTACTGACTTTCAAGACTCCCAATGAATCCCTCCTTATCCTCAGCAGCACAGATACAGTCAGCCCTTTTTATGCGCAAACTGTCCAGCCTCGCGCCACAGTACTGTAAGGATTCTCATTCACTCTTATAAAGCTTTCTCCATTGTGCTACCACAGAGGAGAGACTGATTGCTGTTTCACTGACGGACTGAAACAAATTTTAAGCACACCGAGGCTATTGCTGTCTGGCTAATTGCAGGCTCTGCAGGAGGTGTGGGGGTGCCATGACAAAGCCCATGTGCTGATGCAGCCAGCGCAGCCCCTCTCTGTCTTCCTAGTGCAGCCTTGCTTACAGTTTGTTTACACATTTGCCTAGGGCCACAGGACTGAGCCTCTTGAGAACAAAGCCTAAGACATCAGTTTCTGTATCCTTAGCACAGGGTCTGGCAAATGTGGTATGCTTTTGGAAAACTAAATAAACACATGCTCTGAAACACCACATGTATTCATTCATCAAGCAGCTCTATGTGTAAGATCATTTTTTACAAAGTCAATGTAACGTGAGTACCTTTGTGGTGGGCACTTTGATACAGTTCCCAAGCTTCTCAACCTCTTGCTGTCCACACTCCCCGGCAGGCTGACCGTAACACACATCATGTCTTGTTTTAATGAAAACAGTATGAAATGCTGACGAGCGGCCTCTCTAGGGTTAGGCTGTGTAGGATCCTGGTGCTCTTGGCTTTCTGTCCCTCGCTGTTTTGAAGCACCAATCCTGACAGTGCTGCAACAGCAAGACTGGAATTGAGGCCCCCGGGGTCTTAGTCCTAAGGAACAGAATCTGCCGGGAGCCACCAAATGAGTTTGGAGGCAGATAGAACCTTGAGGGGACAGTGGCCCTGATGACAACTTGATTGTCATCTCAGGAGATACCCCAATAGCTTGCAGAGGACTCAGATAAGTCATCCCTGGACCTCTGACTTGGAGACTCTTTGAGAAAGTAAATATGCATTTTTTGGAGCTAGCAAGACTTGGAGTGATTTGCTTAAAATCACATAATTAAAACAGTGTTTGTATATTTCACACACAATTAAAAAAATAGTGAAACCAGTTCAAAATATTCTTGCCATGATAGATTTTGGGTTTTCTCTGACATGTTAAGTCATGCCATGCAGAGCATGTCATGGAAGCGTGTCATAGGGGTGTCTTAGCTACTTTCTCTGTTGCTGAGATAAAGTACCTTACACCCAAGGTTAAAGGAGGAAAGGTTTGTTTAGCTCAGTTTGTAGAGGTTTCAGTCCATAATCGGCTGGATCTAAGGCAGGGTGGCATGGCAGAGGGGCATCACAGAGGACAAACAATACCTGGCAGGGCAGGCAGAAGGCAGGGAGGTAGCAAAGCAGAAAACTAGCAAGGAAGCAGCTGCATCAGTCTGCCTCTCTTTTATCCCTTGTAGGCTACCTGCCCTAGGGTGGTGCCACCCATGCCCAGGGTGGGCCTTCCCATTATCTACACCCAGAACTATGTCAAACCTATCAATGGACTAATTTAGTAATCACACACCCCTCATCCCAGCATCACACACCCAAGATCCAGCCACCTCTGGAAGGCCTCACCTATGACTACATGACATTTTGAGGGGCCATCTGGACACATACCATAATAAGATATATGGTATTCTATAAAGAAATGATGTTTTCTTCAGTGGTATAGGGGATTGACCCCAAGGCCCCACACTGAGCTATGTCTCCACCTATTTTTTATTTTCTATTTTGAGATAAGGTCTTGCTAATTTGGCCAGGTTGGGCTTAAACTTGTGATCCTCCTGACTCAGCCTCTCAGAGTGCTGGGATTACAGGCATGTGGCATCACATCCAGCTAAAAATATGAGTTTTTAGACTGATTGAAAAAGATCTGATGCAAATTTAATCTCTACCATTAATAGTTTATTATAATTTTGACAAATTTCCAAATTAGTCCATATGACTGTTATAACTGTTTTGTCTACCACCACCAACCCTAAGGATTGATGAAGGGGAGAGGACATAATAACGATTCTTGAGTCATAGGCTTAGAAAGTGTCAGAATTTGTGAAAGTATTGGTTTGAAAACCTAAGATTTCACAGGACCTCTGAAAATCATTGCAAACTTTTGTGTGTGATACATTCTTTCTCTGAAGGAACGGTGCATACATTTCATGAAATACTCAAGTGATGGTATATTTCTACGACATTTAAAAATACTCATCTCTTCTGATCCCTGCAGGTGGAGTCAGCAATTTTGGGGGTGGGGGTTAACCCAAGGCCTTCACATTGTGCTACATCCTTAGCCTTTTTGTTTTTCTAATTTTGAAATGCAGTCTCACTATGTTGCTAAATTGCCAAGGCTGAAATTAAACTTGTAATCCTCCTGCCTCAGGCCCCCAGAATGGTGGGATAAAGGCATGGAACACAAGGCACAGCTCATACCACATCTACAGACACATAAATATTCAAATTACCAGTGTAGTGCCCCTGACATTTCCTTCATTTGTTGCTTTTCCGTATATTCAACCTGCAAAAGCACAAAATACTATTTATGTTCTGTCATGTGGGAAATACTTTTGTCCTCCAACCACACATGTTTATTAGATTCTTCTTCTGTACCAGTTCCAGGTGTCGAGAACCCCACAGAGGGCAAGAAAAATGCAGTCTCCACCCATGTGCAGCTGATGTTATTGGGAGGAGAAACCAAAAATCCATGGATTGGTGATATAATTTAAGATGACTGTTTATCATCTGTGCCACCTTACATGTGGCTGCTCCCTGTCCAAGAGATGGCAGTTATCTTTTTTCCCTGGCTCTTAAAAAGTAAACTTCCTCTAAGAAGAGCACCACCATGGGCCTCCATTAGAATAATACTGACCCTGAGATACTCAGAGTGGAAGTGCCCAACACCCACGAAATGAGCTTTCCTAGGAAATGACCTTTGTAACATGAGATTTGAGCCAACAGAACACAATTTTCTCTTTGAACAGTGACCAATAAAACTGAGTTCTACTATGGTAATATTTTTATTTGTGCTCTATTTTAAGTTTGTCATTAATCATTTGTTCAGACAATCACAAGGTTCAAAATAGTAAAGCTGCAGATGTGTATGTGTGGCCTTTTAAGAATTACCATGGGAATCCAGTTTTATAAAATATCTATATCGTGAAGGATGAATTGTATTTTTTAAGGTTTGTTTTCAAAATAACTTTCTATTTATAATTGTAGTCTTTGGAAGACAGGTACAGTAGAGTCTGAACAGTTCAGATTTTGAGAAAAACCAGAAATACATATAAAAAGTCATTTACTCTATTAAAGAGTCTATGTGGCAACAATGAAAATGTTTAAGAAAAGTCATAATTATGAATTTTTAACCTGATTTAAAGGTCATACATGCATATATATTAAAACATCACAAAAGATCCCATAAATATGTACAATTTGTTTTTATGTATCAGTTAAAATAAATTTAATTTAAAAAGTATAGGTAATGAACATTTAGATATATGGCTAGATTCTAGATCCAGGACAGCATTAAGGTTCATAAATGCAAACCAGACTACTTTGTCTGTATATGGGGGGAAAAGGAATTGTCTTTAATTTCAGTAAGGATAACATACAATAAGAATTACTGACATTCTAATAAGTTAAAATAGGGAAAGTCATATGCAGAGCTGAAATTATTTGCTCTTATCCAACACAGGATGAAGTTATCAGTCATCACAGACCTCACATTGCTTATCTCTAAATTCAACTTCCAGTATTCAGAAGAACCTGGAGATGAGAGCCCTTAGTCATCAAGGGTGATAAGAAATTTCCTAGAAAAGAGAGAGTGATGCAGGCTGGTGTGACAAATGGGTGGAGCGGAACGGAGAGCTCCCTATGCAAATGGAATTAGCCCAAAACCAGATATAAAAGACAAAGTAGTGATTTCCCAACTTATATCCTTTATCATTTGTGCATGCATGTGATATGTGAAACAATCATCAATGTTTCTATTTCAGTCAGGAGGAGTTTCAAGTCTCTGTAATTTGGGGGTGTCTAACAGCTAAAAAGTCCAATTAAGGTTGATGTATTATATTGGTAATTTAAATACCAGAACCACCATTGCCATTAACAATATAAAATTGCCCAATAGTGAATAAATTTAGTATACTTTTAATAACTATATGTACTTCTGAATACATATAGGTTTTTGATTCCTGGAAAATAAAATGCATAATATTTTTTTCAAAATAAATTTTGTATATAAAAGTTAGGTGTTCAACTCAAATAATTATAATTTTTCTGATATCCATGATATCAAGATATCTATGGGGGAAAGGGAGAAGGAAGGAAGGAAAAACAAAAAAAAATGTATACATAAGATACTCCTCAAGATAGTTATACAGCTTGTTTCTCTTAATTCATTAAAGTGAAAGTTTTGCGCTAATGTTGTACAGAAAAGATATCATGCCTATATCCTCTACTCTGAATAACTACTATGTAGACAATAATATGCGATGTATCAAATGTTGTAACTGTCCTACTAAAACTGTTTTGAAACTGGGTTTCATTGTTATATTTATTTTTTCTCTTTAAAATAAAAAAGATATCTTTCATGTTTGATGTCCACCACTAAATAGAATCCAAAAGTATTTTTTATTTGAAGAAATTTTATTGCTTCAATAATATGATCAGAATGATTTAATTAATAATTAGCCTTTCTATATGCCTAATACTGTACAAATAAAAACAAATAAAGTTGTTATTGAAACCCCAATAAGTGATAGCAAATGTTATTTCTTCATTAGAAGAAGTACACTTATGATTCACTGCACATATTGATATAATTTGTGAGCTAATATTACATTTATTCCTTTAAAATAAAAATTTAAAATTTATTTTTAAAAATCTATTATTAACTGCCAAATGAAAATTGTGTATATTTATGGTATGCAACATGATTTTTTTGAAATATGTGTATAGTGTGGATCAGGTAAGTCAAGCTAACTAACATCGATTCCCTTCCACATTGTCAGCAATTCTCAAGACTTTGAGACTTGCTTTGAGATTTCTCAAGTCTCAGTTTCCAATACTTTGTCAGTAGTCAGCATGCTGTGTTGTAGATCTCTTAAACTGATTCTTCTCAACCTGTTGAAGTGATCACGAGTGGCATTCGAGGTCTTTTGGCCTCTTGTCATGATGTCCCACTTGTGGGTTTCCCAGCTGGGAACTGAGGACCATGGTTCACCACTCTGTGAGTGACAGCTCTCTCAAGGTTTCCACTAACACATACTTAAGTGATTCCAAAATCCTCTGCTTCAGCTCAGATCAGCTTCCTGAATTTCCGATTCATTTCTGATATCAGAAGTACCCACTTATTACTAGATGTTCCCATGTAGACACCTGGTTGGAACCTCAAATTCATCAGAGCATTTGTTTCCCCTTGGCATAAATGTCCAGCAATCTGCATGTCCTCTTTCACTTCCAATTATCTTCTGCCCATTTTCTCCAGCCAGTCTCTGAGTAATTTTCTTGAACTCCTTCTCTTGTTTTAGTTTTATTTAGGTGCAACTGTCAAATCAAAAATGTTTATATTTAAAACGTGCAACTTGATATTTTGCTCTTTGTTTCAAGCAGGCTAAGCTAAGCTGTTACATGCATTTTTGATTAATAATATTTTCCACTAATGACGTGTTGATCAGGTTGTGACCCCACTGTAAGTTAAGAAGCAATTGTGAAAAGTGGTTACTTTAAGATTAAAAGAGGAGGAAAACCAAGAATTATGTTGATCACTGTCCATGAAGTGCAGTTATGTAGTACTCATGTGAGTTTCAGAACATACCCTAGAGCTGAGAGAAGGAAGTTTTCATAATTACAGTGTAACTCATTGAAAAATTGCCATTACTGAGAGAACATGAGTCCTTGTCAGACACTGAGTCTCCTAACACCTTAGACTTTCCGGTCTCCACACCTGTGATAAATTGCTATCATTTATAGATCACCGAGTTTATGATACTGCACCAGAATGCACTAAGACACCAAAAGTCAGTTCAATCTTCTCATATGGGAAAAAATTCATTTGCTACCCAAAGCCAAAGCCAGTTACTTTATTCTTCTCAAAATCCAGGATTTCTGGGTGATTGGCCAGTCTCTCCATTATATCTGGATGCATTATAACATTTTTAAATGTAGATTCTTATAATCTAGAGAAACCAAACTGATAATGTAAAGGGTGAAGGAGAGGTAGGGTGAAAGCATTATGCACTCTTCTTTAGAAAGATGAGAATGAGAAAGGCCTTGGTTCTCAGCAGTTGTGAGTCTTGCTAAACAAAATCACTCTCTCTCTGTTCTGGTTGTACAGGTTATTCTTTTTGTAAAATCAAAACTTCATTGTGGCTGTTGCTCTTACTGCTCTACCTCATCTGTAATCTGTGCTCACATCTGGGGAAAGGGTTGCGGAAGATGCTTTCTTTGTACAGTGCTCAGACTTCATGCTCATCTCCTGCTTTTATAGGTGTGGAACCTTAAATAAACCAAGTTTATTTAAAGCTTGAGGAGCCAAAGGCATTTTCAGTCTCCAACTGTGAATCCTTTGAAAATCGATTTCTCTCAAAAACTTCGAAGATTTCTGCTAGATTTTCTTCTAGGACATGCTCTGTCCCTATAATCACAGGCAAAGTCCATTTTTAGATGTAATTCACCCTTTTTTGCTTTTTGCAAGTTTTTTTCTTTCTTCTCACCTTAATGGGGGCCAGCCATTTCCATGCTACTCAGAAAGATAGTTGCGAAGGCCACATTGTTTTTAGAGCTGTCTCCAAATTGAGCTATTTAGTTCAACTGAGAAGACCTTTTGGCTTTAGTCACTAAAAGTCCCTCCCGGTTACATTCATCTCATCCGCAATTTCTTTGGCTCAGTAAGTCACAGGTGGTCCTGTGTAACTTTAAGAAGGCTGGGAAATATTCTCAACAGTAACTCCAGGAGGAAGAGCAATGTGTTTGTAGAATACTGACTCAACTTCTACCATATTTGCCAAAGAACAATGAGCTAAAAAGCTTAGGTGCCTGTTATGGTTGATACACTGTGTCAACTTGAGGAGTCTAGAGATTTAGCTAAGTGACTCAGCAGGAAGCCAGAGTGCTTACTTTGTATACATCCTGAGCCTGTGGAAGAGGAGGGCATGGAAATTATGTGAGAGCTACACGCCCCTTAGGTGGCGGTAGCCTGTTTACAATGTAAGGCAGGGAAAGAAGCTGCTTGGTGTGATTCCTCCCTTTTGCTCTGGCTGCTTTGCTGTTCGGCTGCTATTCCCCCTTGCTCTTGTTGCTTTGCTGTCTTCTGCCTTGGAGCCAACCAAGTATGGACTGAAACCTCCACAAACTGTGAGCCAAATAAACCTTTCCTTCCTTCATTTTGGGCATTGGGTATTTTGTCTCAGCAATGAGAGAAAAGTAACTAAGACAGTGCCAAAGGAAAAAAGAAAATCCACCAACTTTCTAGTAAATACATTAGGCCAACACAGCTAATTATCTTCTCTGTTCGCATAAAAAAATCTCTTAGAAAGGATCCCATTGGACTGTATTCACCTGTTGTGGGGTCTGGTGTGGGCTGAGGGGTGAGAAAACCCACGGAGAAGCTCAGAGTTGTCTGAGTTCTGCTTTCAGGGACCAAAAGGAAGTTGAAATAATGTTGAGCCTTCTAACAAGGTACTAATGGACAGTAGCTGGGCACTTATTGTTTTCTGGGCATGAGGATTGCACCCAAAAGCTTTGGTGTAAGCTATATCCCCAGTCCTTTTTGATTTTTAATTTTTATTTTGAGACAGAATCTGGCTAAGTCAGTAAGTTGCCTAGGCTAGTATATAACTTAAAATCATTCTTACACAACTGGAATTATTTCTTCCTTTTTTTTTTTGGTACCGGGAATCTAACTCAGGACCTTGTGCTTGCCAGGCAGGTGCTTGTGCCGCCGAGCTATATCCCCGGCCCCACAACTGGAATTATGGGTATAAACCACCACACTTTCCCATGGAAAACCAATTTTGAAAGTCAGAGAGAATCTTAAGGATATTTAAGAACAAAACAAGAGGACTGAAGATGGATTGGAAAGCAAAGTTGGAAAGTATCTTAATGTTGCTAGGAAATCAAAAGGACATGTTTCTAAGATTTGTTTTCTATTGTGGGGTTGAACAGGAGTTGTGAAGAACTCTGTTCTAAGGAGGAGAACACCTAGTGTCAGTGGTAACAGTCTTGTGTTCTCCATGTAAGTATGTAACAGGTTCTCAAATCTAAAAGAGGAAACACCTTCTGAAGGACTAGGGCGGGCTTGGCAGCCACATTTTCCCTTGATCTGCGGAGGTCAACAGAATCGATGCACAGCAACTTCCAAGCATGGAAAAAGAAGGTAATCAAATTGACAGGCTTCTCAGGGAAGTGGTGAGACCTTCCTGTGCACTGGTGGAAAGCAACACTTGGAATGTAAACTTGAGGAGAGATCGAGACGGTTTCTGGGGCAAGGCCAGCACTGGGAAGCTGCTTCTGCTTCAGCATCTCCACCCTGCTTGGAAAGGTTGCTCTATTTGAGAGCATGCACAGAATAAGGTCACATTTCCTCATATCATGTCTCTATCCAAAGCTCACCAGTTACCCAGATGAGACTTCCAGAGCCCAAGCAGAGGAGAATCTCCTTGCATGTGGACTAAAAAGCAGTGTAAGGAGAAGACAGAAAAGAACCTTATATAAGTACCTTGTCTGGAGTCATGGCAACCAAGTTTTGTTCAGGGGCCACTTGGTTGAATGAACTGAGTGTCAGCCATTCTTCTCTAAAATGTGCTCTGAGAATCCCTCAAAATCAGGATAGAAGCATGGTCTCTGTGTACCTTCAGGCATGGTGTAAGTGCCCAATGACTGCTGTGACAATGAACAAACAGTGACATCCATTCACATATTCATTGATGTTCCCATGATGAAATATTCACCAGCACTTTTTATGAAGTCATCATAATCAGTGCTTAGCTGAATTGGTATGTCACAAAGTGAGATACTGCAGTGGGACATCTCTTTACTCAGCAGCTTATTCCTATCTTGGTCCTGCTTTCCCATAGAATTATTTAACGAAGTCAAGAAATTATATTGTGTCACTAGTAAGAAGACCAGGTATATAATGGCCAACAAGAAATGTGAGGCAGGGGGCTGGGGATTTAGCTCAGCTGCACAGCGCCTGCCTGGCAAGCGCAAGATCATGAGTTCGATTCCCGGTACTAGAAAAAACAAAAACAAAAAGAAAACCAAACCAAAAACAAACAAAGAAAAAGAAATGTGAGGCAGAAGATAATGATGGTTCACCAGTGCCTGGGAAAGAGTCCATGCCCCCAGAGCAGCAGAGAGGCTTGGAAGCCTGGAGTTATTGAGGAATGCTTTGGATATGAACAGCTTGGACCTGGATCTCGAGGAAGGCTTTGTATGCAGTAAGAATGATACATGGAGAAAATTCTGAGCTGACCTTGGGCAAGAGAAAAAACTAAAGGGAATGTGTGTCAGGTGTAGGACCCACTGTGTCACCAGGGAGATGAGAAAAACCAGACCAGTTGGAATGAGCGTGTAGGACTGCCTTTTAGTTTGTGATAGGAAATTAGTGACTGATGGCTTTTAAGTGGAAGGATGAGATAAGTGTTTTTGAAAACATATTTCAGTAACAATGTTAGGGGAATGACTACATGGGGAAAGTGTAGAAATAGGAAATGAATACACTTATGGTACATCACTTACCTAAGCTCTGGAATTCATTCTGGGTCCAAAACACCCTTAGGGTCAGAATGGGCAGGTCACGAACCACGGCCAAAACATCCTGCTCCTATTATACAACGGCTGTGTGGTCAGCCAAAGGATGACTCAGAATCCTTACTGGAAGGGGTCTCAGTGGTGTTGTGGAAGGAAATGTGCACGCACCCTGTTTAGGAGTGAAAGAGCATAGTGCTTGGAACAATCTCTCCTGTCTGCAAAGTTGTCCTGAAAGGTGATTAGCAGAGTCTACTGAGTGACCCAGTTGGGCCGAGTGATCCTTCACCAGACAAATCTGGTCTAAGTTGACACAAAGACAGATGTATTTAGTGGAGCCTGAAATTTATGTGTTTCACTCTAATCCTTTGGTGGGTGTATGAACACAGTTTATGTCTCCTCTTCCTTTGCTGGTTCTTCTACATGGTTTTGGCTCCAGGTATCTTTGGAATGACTAAACTAGGTCAAGTGAAGGGCATTTTCTGCAATCTGTTAAAGAAAACCAAATCCCAGTGCCAAGATCACAAGAGAATTCTCCTGGGGAGTGAGCCAATGTCACTGTCTTTGCTTGGAGAAATGTGGCCAATAATTATATCTGAGCTGTGAAATAGAACTTTTTCCCTCCTCCAGCTGGCACAGAGATTTGGACCACATCTGTTAAATATTTATCAGTGGTGGATACTAGTTTATCTTCATTTTACTTTCTTGTACAGAGTATCAGTATCTTTATTGCATTAAGCTAGAAAGTTACTGTGGGACTCATTGCTTTTATGGAGACTGGTATGAGTTTCAGACACAGAACTAAAGAAAGACTGACCTCAAAGCAGATGGGATTGTGCCTAGGGTGAGGAGATTTTCCTGGTATTTAAATTTCTTCCTTAAGCTACTGGTGTTCAAATTACACATTTATAGTCCTAGTCAACTCCCAAGATTTTAAGATGATGACTTAACTGGAAAACTTCTCTTGAAAAAATTTATGCTTCATGATATAGGGTTATGGTGCTTATAACTCTTTAGAATCATTGCTTTCGGTGAGAGAATGTTGGTAGTGCTCCAAACTCAACAATTTTAAAATCATGCATGCATTTTCTGATTTTATTTTTTGAATTTAAATATAACCAATATGGCTCTAAAGTTGATTGCTTGTAACCACCATATTTATCTAACTGGTCTCTCTTCAAAATCTCCACCTACTGGATTTCTGGCAAGAACATAAAATGTGAAAGAACACTTTTTCCAATCTGTCCATCTGAGTGATTCATCTCATCAACTTTTTTTGCAGCCTTTGTCACAAGTAGAATTTACTAGCATGGAGACATGGACAGGATGGCAAAGGAAAGACCACTGTCCCAGGATGTACAAGAACTAAGTCCCCATTGCAGGTATATTACAGTAAGCTACTTATATTTCATGAGCCTTAGTTTACTCTGAGTTAAAATGGACCATGTGTCTGGCCTAAGACTCTCTCAGGCTCTTAGGAAGAGAAGGTAATGATGATGATGATGATGATGATGATGATGATAATTACACTAATATTTGGTGAACACTTATTCTGTTGCTGTTACCATGACATTAACTCTAATTGATCATTGATCACATAATGCTCAGAAGAACCGTGTGAGGGAGGTAGAAAAAGAGCTTGGGTAAATGTCAATATGTGAAAAGTACTACCAATTCTAGAGCATTAATCCATTCGACTACTGCAATGTGTGAATGTTTTTATAAACTTCACAAGAATAGAACATTGTAATTATACATTCATATACATAAACAGTCCTATACTTACATTTATATTCTGTTAGATATCTGTTTCATGTGAATGTAAATATGTCATCAGTGTTGTGTGTCTATATAATCCAAAGCCTTGGTAGATTCAACAAAACATAATAAAAGAGATTGGGCATTAGGGTGAAGCAGTCATAGTTGGATTTTTCTGTAATCAACATGCAGCACTTTCTCCAAGGAACTTTGGAAATTTCACTTTGGGTCTATCTATGAGAAAAAAATACACATGAGCATCTGGAGAAGTCTGAGTTATGGAACCTCTAGTTCCTGTGTATACGAGTTTATCCATGAGTGAGGAGTTACACACAACAGAGGTAAAATTCCCATCATACAAATGTGGAAAAATACTCAGAGACATTGTTGAGAGACAGGGTAGGGAGACAGGGATGTGACCGCAAAGTTCTCAGGATCGGTCCTGGACAAGTTTGATCCCATTGCTCCCCAAGGGTACTCTTTGTCTTCCCACAACATCTGTTGGTGCCTCCAGTTATTGCCTTCCTTAATATTAAACATGTGGGCCCTGGTTAGGAGGAACAGCCTGCGTGGTGCTGAGCACCACACATCCTTTCTGACTCCTGTGACATTTCTCTTTCCTGCTGTTACCTTCAAACACATCTTGCCTTCTGGAGCCACTGTTAACCGTCTCATCACCAGTTGTACAGCCTTTGTCCACTCCAAGTTCTCAGGTCCACATCCCAGGCCCCTGAGCCCCAGGTGACATCTCTGTATTTGGGTGACCTCCTTTTTCTTTAGAGCATGTCTAAAGTGTCCTTTCTTCCTCAGTGTCCACTTGAGCTCATCAAGTAGAATCCAGTCTTCTCGTTCCCAAACTATCATCAGGAATTATCTCAACCTCTTCTCTGTGCTGTTCACCACTTTTGTTCTGCTTTTTGCCTCCGTGTTACTCATGGGTTACACTGTAATTTCCTTGAAGGCACAGGTAAGTCTGTTTTTTACCTTTTATTTGTCATTTCGACT
Organism: Chinchilla lanigera; assembly: GCF_000276665.1. NCBI lineage: Eukaryota > Metazoa > Chordata > Mammalia > Rodentia > Chinchillidae > Chinchilla > Chinchilla lanigera. The sequence continues at coordinate 7,120,805 of NW_004955487.1, forward strand.
CTTTTACCTCTCCTCCTGTGACTGTTAGTTTTAATTAACCTGTAGGTCAGCAAACATAAGAGAAAGACCTCTTCCAAGGTGGACACCAATCAGTCAGCTCATAGCCAGGACAGAATAAAAAAAGGAAAGAACAAGGAAGCGGGTCCATTTCAAAGAGCCCCCATCTTCTTCACAGGTGTATCCTCTGCTAGCCTTGCCTTTGGACCTCAGTCTGCAGATGTCCAGTGTCCTCAGCCTCCCAGTAGGGCTGCCCACCTCGGACTACTGCTGCGTCTCTGATTGCTTGTGTTCTGTGGCTCTTGTCTTCTTGGGCTGAGCAGCTCCGGAAGCCTCCAGGTCTCCTGTGTGCAGGTGGTCCCCATGGGCTCTCCTGCCTCAGAGCCATGGTCATTATGGGCTTTTGTGCCTCTGAGCCTGTAAGCTCCCTGCTGAGTCCCCTTGCATAATGATACATATACTTTCTATTGATTCAGTGTCTCAGAGAACCTGAACTAATGTGCTACTGCTTTTGGAACTCCTAAAGGGTCAGTCACACATTATGATTATTTAATTTTTCCAGATTTTAGTACCTTCTAGTCATCTTCCTGTGGTGATAGATGGCTCTGATAAATATATTGGCTCAGTCAGTATGCACTGAACTGAACTGAGCCAGAAATTCTAGGTGACAGAGTAGATATATCTAGCATAGGGGTAGCAAGAGGATAGGAGATATTCCAGGAAAGGCTTCTCGAAATGAATGGTATCTCATCTGAGTTCTGAGGGGAGAGTCGGAGCTCAGAGAGGGAAGAGTAATGAGAAGGAGATTTCCCGTGAAGAGCAATTCGGTTCAACCCCACAAATACTTATTCTGCCATTATGCGGTTGGAGTGAAACTTATTACTAGGTTTAAAATGGTTAATGAGACCAAACTGAACACTTAGGTACCAAACAGATTGCAGCAATAGGCAGTTTGATGGGGGTGAAGAGGGCTGAAAAGCTTTTTAAACACTTTCCCTGTGGTTTCTCACACATAAATATGAATAATAGTGATAATGATAGAAACACCCAATTCAGTGTTCAGGGGGAGGCTCAGGAAGATAAATGTGGGGAAGAAATTATAAACTTCAAAATCATCTACAAATACAAGTTCTTCTCCAGGAGAGAACAACTCATTGTCCTACAACTCATAATTGCCTTTCTTCGCATTTTTCTTACACATTCCTTGAATAATGATCTTAACAACTGGAGAACGACATGGCCTGTGGAGGACTCATGGAAGTTTCCTGAGGAATCAGCAGGAAAATGAAATTATGAACCTAGGGGACGAAATCGAAAGATGGAAGGCCTGGTGTATCCAGGGGCTGTTTTTAGCAAACATAGGAATCTCATTTAGGTAGTAATTAATTATGAGTGCTTCAGCATTTTCATTTGTTATGGTTAACTTGGCTTGGGTAATCAATCTTGGTAGCCAGCTGCAGCAAATAGGTGGAATTTCCAGTCTGAGGTGGAAATTATTTTAATATTAACCAGTTCTTAGTGGTTCTGAGATGACAGTTTTTCCCAGTTATCGAGTCTGGGAGCATTATTAGTAACCTAGACATTTAATGCATTTTCTACAGCAGCAAAAGGGAAACCATGTGTTGTTTCATAAGAGTTTAACCTGGTGCAGAGAAAAGATAAACACTCCTTTCCTTGGCTTTACAAAAACAGTTCTGGTTGTTTCTGGCCAAAACATTGGTTCCTTGCTATTTTTCAATATATTAGTCATATCCCTCTCAGGTGGTTTGCATTTTGTAGTAGTCCAACTTCTGTTGCTGTCATTAAATACTCAAAAGTTGGTAACTTATTAAACAAAAAGATTCATTTGGGCTCACAGTTCTTGAGGAACAAGGTTCAGGGACTGCACATGGTCCAAAGGCAGGGCCCCAGGCCACACGGAGCATCAGATGGCAAGAGATGAGGGAGCATGCATGTGTATTTCACCTGTTTTTTCCTGTCCCCTCTTGCAAAGGATCTATTCATGTGGCTCTCCATCCTGATGGTCCAATCTAATGTAGTCATCCCACAGGGCATCAGCCATCAAACATGATACTCACGTTAACTTTCCATCTGCTTAACACCTCACACAGAGAAGAGTGGCTTTCAATGTGTGAGTCCTTGAGGCACAGACTCAAGCCATACCCAGAACAAAACATGGTTGTCCATTCTGCCTATGTCTTTTATGTCTATAGGACCTTTCCATCCTAGTGTGCCTTCTGCTCCTCCCTCCTTTGTTCCATCTAAGCAGCCTGGTCCCCATCCCCCACACATGCTATTTTACTCTGGTTTTGATTACCTGCTTCTTGCCACCAGCACATGCATTCATGGATATGGGAGAGGGCTAGGGAGGAGGTTCTGTGTTCTCGGTTCTTGGGTGCAACCCCAAAGCTAGGCCGAAGCCAGGTAGCAGCCCCTTCGAACGAACCTGTGCACGCACAAGCAATTCTTCACTAGCATCTGTGCTGCAGTGGCTGATAAGAAAACACTTCAGTGCTGTAATGAGTAAATGACTTCACGATACTTCTGATATGCAGCAGACCAGGTATCACTGAGCATGTGTGTGAACAGGCAGAACATCCTTTGCATGAGATTATTTATTCCATCCTTGGAAGTTTCCTTTTTATTTTACAATTTTGGTTTGGATTTAGAATTTAGAATTTAGAATTAGAATTTAGAATTTAGAATTTAGAATTCAGACTATGCCTCAAGGAAGAGGCAATACTGGTAGTTCTGGATGAAATAGTTGCCCTTTTAATATCAGAATAAAATCGGAGTCAATTAATCGCTAATCTATCAGCACTTCTCTTGGGGTACCTATGAAGGCTGCTTATTATGCTGGGCCCTGGAGGACAGGACAGGTCTGTGAGTTCAAGCTGGTTTGGAACAACCCTGAAAAGGAAGGTTCGGGAGCTAGAATGTCTCTGCCTTAACATAGCTCTGCTCCTAACTCCCTGAAGGTCATTAGTCAGGCTACATGTCTCCCCTGGGGCTTCAGGATCTCCCCCTATTAAATAGCGGGTAAGTAGGAGAAGTCTAAATGTCTTCCCAGCAGCACAATGTTAAATTTTAAATCAAAAGAGAACAAAGCCAAGCATATAACTGGTTTTTAATAACTGCTTCTTGGTTTAAAACCCCAAATTCCTGTCTCATGCTAGTGAGGCGACTGGTGAAAGACAATCTTTTCTCTGCCTGCTGGAGTTGTGCAGGTCCTGTGTAACGAGGAATAGATAAAGTCAAGGTCATTTTTGGAGTAGCCTGGGTGGCAGATCTAGGGAGAAAGCAAAAAAATCATCTGGAGCACACAGACAAACGTAGCCTGTGCCGGAGTTTTAATGTCTGCTTTGCAATGTGGCTATGGCGCCCCCTGGCGATACTTCTTTATGGTTTCTTTTACTCTAAGGGCACCAGGAATAGACTCCTCTGGAAAAGTCAACCTGGGAAGACTTCCCTGATGATTCTCAAAAATGAGAAATTCATCAATGGCATGAAAAATGTACTCCGTAGAATAAATGGAGAAAATAGAGACTATCACAGGAAACAGAAAGGAAGGACAAACAATAGACTTAGATATTGATATTTTTTAAAAATATGGTGCAGCAGTAAAAACTAATTCTGGCCAGTGGAAGACCAAGTTGATAAAGATATTCTCTGATTAGATGAACCAACTAAATCATTTACAGATATTTTATGAATGATTTCAGTTGCTAGCAACAACAGCTTATGAGGCCATCTTCTGGCTGGCCTCAGTGGTGGGTGTGGCCTTGGAGAACTATCCTGGGAGCCTGAGTTCAGATGGGCTCGCACGTAGTAAGGCAGCGGGGAGCTGTGTGAAAGGAATGGAGGGGAAACTGCAGAACTGCATAGGCAAAGGTGATTAATAGCCGGCTAAGGGGCATCGGGGCATAGTGGAAAGGTCAGAAATACTTTCCACGTGACTTTGAAGGGATGTTGACGTTCTGAGGATCAAAGGTGAAGAAATGTCCTTCAGGGTGAAAGGAGTCACGTTACAGGTCTGCAGGGGGTAAGCTCAGGACGTCGTCTGTGAGTTCCGTTGGGTGAGCCTCGGATGCACAGCACAGATGGGTTCTCGGCAATCTTAACTCTGAAGAAGGAGTAGAACTTACTGCCCACAGGGCTGCAGGTGGAGGAACCCAGGCATTTAGTAGAAGAAAAGGCTGCATTCTGACACAAAATCGGAGACCTTCGAGTTACTCTAGTGGAGCTCTTGGAATTGAGAAGCATATTTATTGCACTGGCACTAATGTTTTTATATGAATATTTCTTTAGCTATCAGTCCTCCTTGAGAGATATTTGGATACCAAAAGAATAGGCCTACATATGCTTTGGGGAAAATCAGACAGACTGAAGTATGACATGTTTCAAATTTGTGACTTTTTGTTAAATAATTCCTATGAGTTTGGTTTCAGAGGAGCCAATGAAATGACTTAGGGGAGTAAAATGCCTACCAGTAATGAGTAGATTTCCAGAGATTCTGTCCGTCACTTAAAGCTGGGGTGACTTCAATAATTTCAGCAGAATGAGCATCTGTTGGATACTCAAATGGATATAGGAGAATTAAAAACATTACTTATGTTTAAGGCTTTTAAAAAGTCAACACCAGTGAATGAAAAAAAATCATCATTTTAGTTTTTGTAAAAAATAGTAATTTAATAAACATTTAGTGAAAAAGTTATATTTGATGAATTAAAATAACATCAAGTTATCATTAAAAATGCAGTTTCCTAGGGAACATTCTAGATCTCTTGAATCAGGGCAGACTTTATAGGTGCATCATATGACTTGGCAGTTTGGGAAAACACTTTGAAACTGCAGGCTCAAAGTCCTCGTCAGTTAGCCAGCTGTCCTCTCTGTTAAGTGAGAAAGAGCTTCTCAGAGAGGATTAGAGGTCCAAGGTCTGCGTCCAAATGCTGATGGCTGAGATTCTGACCTAACCTATGTCTGCTGAGCTGGCTCCAGAGTCCAGCCCCACCCAGTGTTCCTCCCTACCCAGCACATCACGATGACTTGATAATTCCAACATTGGAAAACTCTTTCTTCCACAGTTCAACACTCAGCATCTCTACTGGATCAGTTGTAAGTATGCAAATTCCAGTCAGACCACACGACATTGGAGGGCCCAGGGACTTCTGACACCTGGGCTTGTCTGCTTGGATGGAGGATTAGAATGGAAACTTTGAAGGCCCCCAGCTCCACCTGTGACCCCCAGAGCTGGTCAGAAGAAAGCAGCCATACTGTAAACTATAAAAACATGGAGCACCGCAAAGCCTGATTTCTTATCAATCTCACTGTGGACCCTAGTGCTTGCTGTTTAACAATAGCATGCCTTTTCAAACAATGCATTTAGGGTATGCTGTTTGAATTTTATCACTCTTAAGGCTTGCAAGAATTAGCAAATCTTTTGAAGTTTGTCATAGAACCACGATAGAATAAGAACATCTATAAATACAAGGAACAACACATAATGGGTTTCAGTAACCCCAGCAAAATACAGGCGCGTCTCCACCTTACCTTCCCTGAACTGACTAATTTAGTGGCACTTTTGAAGGATCAGAGGAAAAGAGACTCTGCCATGGACTAATCTGCATGTAAAAGATGGGAAGCAATTTTCCTCTCCTGTTATAATTCCGGAGAGCAGACTGGCAAACATTCTGGAGTCAAATACCCATCAAGTGGCAGGTGAGCAGGCTGCTGAAGTTAATGGATTAGTTTTTAAATGAGAAATTATTTGAGAAAAAATCCTACAAAAAGATCTGTTCAAATCTTAAGTAGTCACATTGATAGATCAAAGGGGTGAAGAACAAACTTTTCCAAATGCTTCTGATATCATTCAATAACCTACGTGCTCAAACTAACCTAGCAGGTTGGGCAAAGATACTGTTTCTATTTATATACATATGTGTGTATACACATATGTATATATATGATTACCATATAAAATTACATGTAGATACAAAATCACTATGTACTGTACACCAATATATTTACCGAACTGATATGAATCAAAATATTTTGCCTCTCTAACTGAATAAATCTTAATTTTGCCAAATAGATTTCATGGGCGATCTTCTATTAGATCACTTAGGCAATTGATCGTCTTGACATCAATCTGGCCTTGGTTCACTGTAACCTTCCTAAATTACAGTAATTGGCATAAATACAAAGAGAGTGAATGCAGGAAAAGGGCAGAAGCCCAATGTCAAGATGGCTTGAATGAAATGCCTGCCACGTGCATGACACGGCATCACGGGTACCATACTGCATCTTCGGGTTTCCTGTGGAAGACAAGAGGGGCTGCTGAACCGAAAAGGGTCATGCTTCTGAATGTGCAGAATGCCCCAGGCTGTCCTCTGCCCCACAGGGTGGTGGCTTGCACTGATTTGTTTTGTCAGATACCCACGTGTTCCACCTCTCATCCAAGCTATCGGCCGGCAGTGGTGGGTAGTGTGAAATCGATGGGCTGTCATCCCAGACGGAGAGATGGATCTGAGAGCTCAGTGTGCCATTGGCTATGAGACTGAACAGGACTTGGTGGAAAGTTCTTAAGCTTTTTGAATGTGTTTCTTGATCAGTAAAGTAGGATAAGGATCATGACTGCATGTGATGATGAGGAGGCTTAGAGATACATATGTCATGTATCTACCAGGTGCATGGCACTGGGGAGAGACTCACTGCTAAGCCTCCCCTCCCATGCACACACACCTCCAAACCTTTTTAAAAAGACAGAAGACAAAGCCTCATTCCAGAAAGAGAGTCAATCAATGCTTGTATACTGGTCATTGTGACTACTGCTGCAACCCTGTCCTTTACTAAACTTTACCCAAGGATTTTGCATCTGTTGTCTTATAGCTAAGAAAATCAAGGGTGGTGACTCATGTGGGAGAAAATGGGATATGAAATATTACTGAGCTAGAGGGCATTGTAAATTATCCACCTCCCTGCTGTCTTTTATCAGTGGAAATCTTAAAGCTTTATTACTTGCCGTCAATGTTGGGTGTGTAGGGTGTTTTTCGTTGTTGCCTCTAACTTTTCTGTGGATTAATTTTTATTTTCTATTCAAGGACAATTGTAGCATGCTTTCATGTTGGACAGGGCACATGGTCATTTTCACGATGCCAGTGGGGGATGAGGAGAGTCTGGGATTATCTGCCAAGCAGGTTTTAAATTAAAAAGATGGTGAAAATCCCCACTGGTATTGGGGTATTTGAATGTTCATTCAATAACTCTATTTCATTTTACTCAAAATTTTTTTAAAATTCATTTTATTAGTACATGCTTAGTGTACATCACAAATCCATTTGCTGTGAGGAGTTGTCACACGTGCAGGACACATCTTGATTTTTAGTGTCCTTTCCCCTCCTGCTTGTCCCATCCTGCCATCTCTGGGTCCTCTTCCCATTCACACACCATCTACCTCCCTGTTTCTTGTTGTCTTCTTTTACTTTACTCTGATTTACTTATGCTTTGGGCTTCTTATATGAAAGAAACCACACAACTTTTAAGCTTGTATGTTTGACTTATTTCACTTAACATTATGGATTCAAAGTGCCCCTTTTCTCTTTCACAAATGGCTCATGATTATCCTTCTTTATGGCAGGATAGTACTCCATTGTGTGTAAATAAGTACCACAGTTTCTGTATCCATTCATCTGTTGATGGACATGCAGGCTGCTCTCACAGTTTAGCTAAGAATTGTTAGAGATATTTCCTTCCTTCCTTCCTTCCTTCCTTCCTTCCTTCCTTCCTTCCTTCCTTCCTTCCTTCCTTCCTCTTATGTGGTTCTTGAGACTGAACTGAGAGTCTTTGCAGTGAGTTAAACCCCATCTGTCTTTTTATTTTATTCATTTATTTTTATTTTGACATAGGGTTTCTTTAAGTCATAAAGGTGACCTTGAACTTGGGATCCTTCTGCCTCATTCTCCCAGAGTGCTGGGATTAGAGATGCACACTACCATGTTCATCTGAGATATTTTCTGTGTTCGCCTAGCTGGGCAGAGTTTTCCTGACCCTTTGCCCTGGGCTTCCAAAGACTTTCACAGTCTCTTTTCTATTTTCTAGAATGGGGGTCTTCCTCACCACTCACCTGCTTAGCCCTTGATTTCTGATTGTCTTTTCCTGGCTTCTTGCTCTACAGCCAACCCCCTCCACCTCTCCAGTGGTCTCACCCACTTTCCGTGTTGCTATTTGTTGACAAGCAGCCATTTTTCATTTTCTTCCTTGCTAACAGAAATATGGATTTGTTCAGAGATCTGACGCATAGCAGGCTGTAAGGCAGGAATGTGTTTCCTCCAGTCCTGATATTCATGTTTTGACAATGCCTGTCAGCCGGCTGTCTTATTTAAGGGTGAGGTAAGTTTGCTGCATAATGAGAGAAAGGCACACCTTTGGAGGTCTTTTGCATAAAATTTTCTCTCTTCAGAGAAGAAAGAATTGTGGAGGGAGGAGATGTGTACACATGTACATAGCTGTCCTATATGATTAGTTACAAATGAGTGTATATCCAGGTGTACATTTATATTATTTTTTTTCTCTTGCACATTTCTTCCCCTTATGAAGCTCACATGAAGAGTTTTCTCATGCTGATTCATAGGCAATTTATAACCCTGATGGAGAGACAGAGAGAGCTGTAAATACACCCAACCCTAAACCTCACATCCTAAAGCTTACAGTCAAGCCTGACAGCGTCTGAGGAAAGCACACAGGACATCCTTGGGTGAGAGGTCATAGCTGCTGCTGCTGTCCTGGCTCTGCGTCTCCTGCCCCATGGCTCCCAGCAGTGTGTGGTTAAAGCTAGGGAGCTGATGGTTAGAGTACAAAGAGACAGAGGAAACTTCCTTCTAATGGGAGAAGAGATCTGAAAAACATGCACTTTAAATGTGATGGCATTTTGTCCGCTACCTAAACAAGAATTGTTTTTATGGATCTTTAAGAGGTTAGAAAACTGAGGATTACAGAGTCTCCACAGCTCACCAGGAACCCCAGAAATGGAAAGCCACATGTGATTTGCTTAGCTATGGAGTTTGTATTTCATACAGGTATACATTTATACTGCTCCATGTGACAAAAATCAGATTGAAATGCTTTGCATGGATTACAAGACCCTACCTGAGCCTATCTGTCATCATCTCAAATCACTGACAAATTTTACTTCAAATTGCTCCCATGTTGGAGGCTCCCTTTTTTTCTGGAGTTTGTGTCACTACCTCCATCTGGAATGTACTTCTTTTCTTCTCCTAATGAATCCACATCTCTTCAGAATGGTGTTAACACATGACTTTTGGTCCAAAGCATTCCCTATTTCAATATAAATAGGATATATCCACTACCAGAATTAAGTCAACTTCTAATATGAGTACTTCTTGCAAACTTCCAATACTAAGACTACTAGTGTTAAGGACTTCCAGTACTAAGCATTTAGTACTAAGACTTGAAGCACTAAGACTTTCAGTCCTGAGTACTTAGTACTAAGATTTGCAGCACTAAGACTTCTAATACTAAGTACTTAGTACTAAGACTTGAAGCACCAAGGCCTCCAGTCCTTCCAAGACAGAGTCCATCACTCTCACTGGTGCATGCTCTGAACCCAGAGCTGCCCATGGTTCTGTGAAGAGAGAGTTGGTCACCATCTATCCTTATGCAGTGACAAATCTGAGTTACCTGGGCTTCTATTCTGCATAGATGTCATGAACTTTAGGGTTTGATATGGAGAATTTATGCTTTAAAAAACTCCTCTGATGGTTTTAATGAGAATTCCTGGTGAGAAACTAGAGCATTGTGCATCCAAAAGTGTTTGTTGAATGAGCAGGCGTCAAGTTAGTTGATCATTAAACAGAAAACCAGCAACAGCAGCAAAAAAACCACAGCAGAAACAAAATAACAAGCAGTATTGAATATCCTCCAAGTAGTTGCATAGAATAATTCAGTTCTTCACAATCTTTGCAACCAAGCATATTGTTCAGAAGTCCACTTGAAAGCAAAAGAAACAACCATCAAGGAGCTAGAGGCATCCACAAATATCCCAATTTCTAAAGGTCTTATGAAAATTATTTAATTTCAGTTGTACAATTAAACAGTTCCAGGAATCAATGAAGTCTATTTCAATATGAATTTATAGGGTGCTGGAAAAAGAATAAAAATTGGATGTTTTATCAGAATTTAGAAGGAATTGCTGGAGTAAGAGAGAAAAGCAATGGGCAATAAAAAGGAGTGTTTGAAAGACACATTTCATTCAAATATAACTTCTTTATTTCTGATAAAAATTACTTGGAGTGTGCATGTGTGTGTATGTGTGTGTGCATGTGTGCTATGTTTCTGGTATATTAGACTGTTTTTGGAGAAATATGAGCTTCAGAGAGGAAAAAACCAGTCCCTGGCAGATGTCTTGCCTCAGGACAAAGAACAAAGAGCAATCCAGGTGGTATCCGGGAGACGGTAGAGGAAGCTCCCTAATAATTACAGATGACAGGGTAAACATTCTGCCGAGTGTCTTGGCAGACAGATTCTTGTAACAAACAGTCAAAGAGGGTGCTGATGATTTAAGATAAGGGAAATCAGACCTGGGTAGAGGGAGGAACACGATATGACGCTAGCCTGGGGAAAGTTGACCTTCTACTTACAGAACTGACCCAAAATTCACATTAAAATGGACATTTACAATGACTGACATGTTTTAAGAGGAATTTTAAAGTCTTGACAGCATCTGAAAGGACAGAAAATGTAAATTGAAATGATTCGTAGTGTGAACACAAAATATTAGTGTGCTATGGTAGAAAAGGCACGTGGTTTGAAGTTACTGAGACTCCACGTTAAACCTGACACGTATGTTAATAGGGGCAGGATACTTAAAGCTTCCTGCCTTAATTTGTAGTAGTAATTAATGTTTTTTTTTCAAATTTGAATAACATACCATAAATAAATTGCCTGAGACAGAATCTGTTTTAAATATTAAGGTTGTATATTACTCTGAGCATACAGACAGAAAGCTGAAAAATAATTTCTCAACAGTGAAAATTGGCTTGATTTGGCCTTTGTCATTGCTAGCTGCTGTTACTGACTTCTGATTATTGAGAAAACAGGCATAAAAGGCTCTTCTAGTGTTAGAAGGAATTTCTTTTGTCCTGTGCTGATAAAATCTTACTTGTATATAATACCCTACACCTTTTAAAGTATTCCTCTTTAACCCAATCTTCACAGGGTGAGCATTATTTCCCTCTAACAGTTTAAAAATTGGAGTCCTCATTAAGAGGTGTGTGAGTCTTTCTCCTATCAGTGGGACAAAATACCTGAAACCCACAGCTTAAAGGAGCAGAGAGTGACTCTGTCTCATGGTTTCAGTCTGTGGTCAGCTGGCTCCAAGGCAGGATGGCCGGGCTCCGTGGCAACTATTCATGGTAGCAGAAGACAGCAAAAACAAGAGCAAAAAAGGGGAGAGAAAGCCTCTTTTCTTCCCCTGTGTTGTAAGCAGGTTACCCGCCCTAGGGTGGGTCCTCTATACCCTAGGATGCAGAACTGCTGAGTTACTTAGTTAAGCTCAGATCAGCCTGGGCAACACAATAAGATGCCTATTTCCAAATAAACAAACAAACCAAACAACGACCAAAAAACCAACCACATTATCATCCAGAAACTGAAAGGCAGAAAATTAAAGTTTGTAGAGTTCAAACTGGACAAAAATAGTAACGTCCCACATAAAATCCAGCTGTATCATCTCTGAAATTAATAAACTCAGTTTCTATTTAGTACACAAAAACAAACTAGGCCCGTGAACCTGAATACATTTTAAGAAAGTACAGATTCAGTTTCTGATAAAGGACATAAAGACTCTGATTTTCTGAATTATCTTCCTGAGCTATAGGTGGTATCATTTTTCATTTCTGTGGTACTGGGAATCAAACCCAGGACCATGTGCATGCCAGGCAAGAGCTCTACTACTGAGGTAGGGCTTCCTATTTTTATTTTGAGACAAGGTGTTCCTAAGTTGCCTAGAGACAAACTTGTGATCCTCCTGCCCCAGCTTTCCAAGTGGCTAGGATTGTAGACATGTGCCACCATGCCCAACTCAATCACCTCATCCCTAGCAGCCATTATGTAAGGCATTCTCTAATCTTGTTCATAAGAAAAATATTTTACAGCTGTTAGAAAGGTTTTCATTTTAGAGGAACTAATGTTGGAAAGTGATTCTTCATTTGGCAAGGTACTAACTTATAATCCTTGACTAGAACTGCTTGCTATTATTTTTCTTTACTCATTCTATTGAAGCCACAAAGTCACTAAGTCACTTTTATATTTCATTTTATGTTTTTGTGCTGGGACTGAACCTAAGGCCTTGTGCATGCTAAGCAAGTTCTCTGCCGCTGAGCTGTATCCCCAGCACCTTTTCATTCTTTTCAAATTTCTCTATTCCTGTAATTTTTTATTTCTATTTTTGTTTTTTCTTTGAGATAGAGTATTACAACATAGTTTAGGCTGCCTTGAACTGACTATGTGGCCCCAGCTGGCCTTGAAGTTGTGGCGATCCACCTGCCTCAGCTTCCCAAGTGCTGGGGCGTTACAGGCACTGCCACCACACCCAGTTTGCCCTGATTTTCTTCAAAAATTTGTTGCTATTATATTTCTCCTGCCTCTGTTCTCCAGACTCCCTACACAAATAAATGAATATGGTTTATTTTTATTTTATATTGGTTCATTTAAAGGGTAGCAGTGATCTTGGTCATCTTTTAAAATTATGTCTCATAAATCCTTTTAGGCATAATATTAAGAAAGTTACAAGAATTTCTGTTTTTTTGAGACAGGGTCTCACTATGTAGTTCAATCTATCCTTGAACTGTCCTCAGTGATTCTCTGCCCCACCCTCCCAAGTGCTGGGATTACAGGCCTATGCCACCACACCTGGCCAGGTGGATGAGCTTTTTTATACAGCCCTTTTGGGTTGAAACAAATTCAATTTGTAAGAATTGATAGTTACAAGACCATGTATCAAGTATTAATGTCAAGTGCTCTCTTTGTGTACAAGTCTGAACAATATTTAATTCATTCATTTATCAGTGTTCAAGTGTTTTGCAAAAAAAAAGATAAAAATGTATATGAAGTTAAAAAAAGAATTCAGAGGAAAAATGGAAATAAGGCTTTTGTAAGTGGGGAGAGGAAGAAAGGTTGAAGGGGAGGGGAATGGGAATGAAAAAAAATAAGACATATTATGTACAGGTACAAGTTCCCCATGATGAATGGCAAAAATGTACAAACAAACCCTGAGGTCACTTCTCCATGATAGACGCAGAAACATAGAAATGAGCTCCACAATAGCCTGAGTGACTCCCAAATCACACACGTTGACAGAGCCACGCTTAATTATCATGCAAGATAAACTTTCTACCTATTGAGATGATTAATATATAAAGCTTCCTAACAGGTAGCCCTCTCTCAGACCAAGCACACATGCGTCAAAGACAGTTTATTGAAAGAGACACAGTGCTGTTAGGTAAGAAGTTAACTTATGGACCTGTTTGCCCTGTGAAGAAACTGGGCTCAGGACTGTAAATAACCTGCTCACACTTTGTGGCTATGGAGTAGGAAAGCGGGAAGGATAACTCTGCTCTTTTGACTTCAGACCTCAAAAGCAAGAGCTGGTCATGGAAAACGTACTGCGTGGCACTTTCTGGGCGTGTCTGTGAGTCTTGATGAGGGAGTGGATGTGCATTCTCTCTACAGAAGCTTGAGCTGCGCAAATGTTCTCAATTCCACTGACACGACGTGAGATTTATGGCTGTGAAAGCTGAAGACTTTCTGGAAGTCTTTCCCGTGACTCGCCAGCAAACATGAGCACCAAGAAGCTAATGGACTCTTTGGGGATGAGGTAATGATTTATATGACAAGTTCCTCAAGTGCTAGAAAATACTGGCAATTCACGTCTGTAAGGCCACAGGCATAGAGCTTCTCTCTTCTACCAGGGGATGCTGATAAAAATACTTTTAATTATATTATGCAATCATTGCAAAGAAAATAGATAGCTTTCAGCTGCTCAGTTTCCTTTCAATGACTTGATTAAAATGCATCGAGGGAGATGGGGCCCAGCTGTTCTTGTCATTAACTGATAAACTAGGGCTGGTAATCATTACTTATTGCTAAAATTATAAGGAAAATGCAAATAACAGGAAAAGAGCAATGTCTTAGGAGTAAAATACAGAGAGTATTTCCTATCGGCTGCATTTTTGAGGATTTATCTTTGTTTTTAACTTTAAATGTTCATATGCATTTGTCCTGCAGTTTCAAAAAACTCCATGCTCTCTGCTTGTTCGTAGAGGAAAAAAGGAAAAAGAAGATATACAGGCATAATGGTGACCTGTTCTTTGAATTAAGTCTAAAAACAGGGGTGATTGGAGACAGAGCTGCTAAAGAAGAGAACTTTACCACTGATGTCTCACATGTCCTGTTCATTGAAGAAGGATGAAGTGAGATCAAAACAGACAGTGAATATTTTAAAAATGTATTACGGTGAAACATTGCTGTTAATCCACCCCAAAACCCTCCCTTCACACTGAGTACATATTTATCCTATTGTTCTTGCTATTTTCTGCATCATTTCTGAAAGTTCTCTTTTCTGAATGTCTTTAAAGGCACGATCAAAAATATGGTGAATGCTGCTGCGCAAGGCCATACAATAAATAGAAAGGCAGACTCATAAAAACACATTTTGTCCTCACCCACTTTATTCAAAGGATCTGGCACTGTGTGACTTCTGGCTCTTCTCCAAAGTCCAAATGACCATGAACGGAAGATATTTTGAGTTAGTTCTTGACATTAAGGCAGCCAAGAAAGGGCAGCTGAAGACCCTCAGGACAGGGGACTCCAGAGCTGCTGCAGAAAGTAGCAAGGACAATTTGAAGAGGCCAATTTAGGGTAATGTCTTTTACTGTAATGAATTTTTGAAATCACAAATATTCACCATATATAATTGGGCTTTAAGATCCTGGAAAATTGATTTTTTTTTCCATTCAGAAGCGGACTAGCAAAGTTCTTGAACTGCCAAAGAATATAGTTTGTCTACACAATCTAAAAACAGTCAGAAGAGTATGCAGTGTTAGGACACAGATTCCAATTATGTTAGCAACTAAAGCCCACTCCCCACAGGGCCAAAAAGACTTACAAACATACTTAGAAAAATAATTCAATGTAAAGTTCACTTTATAAAATAAAACACTGTTAAATAGTATGTGAAACATTCTTATATCAGTCCACCACTTTATGGAACAATATTAGAATATTTACTATTTTCTTGACGCAATACAGTATCCTCACCTTATTGATATTTAAACCTTTTGGGCAATTCACCTTTCTCCTAGGATGTGGCAGTTTGAATATATAACTTTATGTGTGTGTGTCTACAGTTGAGAATGGTAGCATTTTAAGTAAAAAGACAAAAACACAGAGATAACTTCAATGTCAAGATATGTCACTGGATGTCACAGAGTGAGTTTAAACTCAATGTACGTAAACAATATTTTTGTGCCTTTAAACAATATCTTCCCCTGGATTCTTGTACCTGTGTTATGAAGATATTCACTGAACAAATGTATAAAAAGGACATGGATTGATATACTGTAGCTTTGTAACCAGCAGTAGCTTTGTAACCAGATCTTCCCACTTAGATCTAATTTGCTGTTCTGTGTCTAATATCTGCCTCCTCCTACCCATCCTGTGATTCTTTGGACTATGCATGGTGGTTTCCTTACTGAGATCCCCTGGGCTTTGTTTTAGAATTGAAATGCTGTCCAGTCAGTATATTTGACCCATGAGGGAGAGAAGAGGAGGGAATAACTCAGAAGCTGTTTGCAGATTGGCTTTAAGATTTTCAATTTGGGTTCTGCATGCAATTTAGCTGGCTTGGAGAAGAGCTCCACCAGATGGGAGAGCAGAGCTTCCCTGATGCACCTTATTACCAAAGCTTTTTCCATGACTGACTCCTGTCGCAGAGTTTTTCTGACAGTCTACTTCTTGCCTGCTCAGATGAAAGAATCTGAGATTGTCCTAAATACATTTTTTCAGACTCAAAGGCAAGAATTAGGGATTTTTTTTTCTAGTTTTGTTCCTTTTTACCTCATAGGGTGTCCCTGAAATACATGGTTCAGGAAATGACCCTGTGTGAAATAAACATTTTATTGCAAACTGGGAACCAAATCTTTGAGATCAAAATCTCAAGATTAGATCTTTTAGTTGAAAAGAAGATAACAGTTCTCTAAAGTGAAAGAATATGAGATCTTGAACAGTTGCCGTCATGTGTAATATTCTTTTGCTCCTTGATTCCAATAAATTGAATCAATTATCTTGAATGATATTAGACAGCTACAGTCACAATAAGTTAGAGCAGAGGAAGGTATTACTTAGGAATCATTTCAGTATTAATCTCAGACAGTTTGAAGGTCTTAAAAGTCAATAAAGACAACATAGGGATGGGACACAGACTCTTCCTTCTGTAGTAGTTAGTAAATACAGATGGCAGAGGGGTACATAGCACAGGGTGCTACATCTAGACAGGTAAGAGGACTCCTTGATTTGTGTTACTGAGTATGACCAAGAGATGGATGTGTTTGAACAATCCCTGGAGCCAGATCACCCTTGACTTGAATTCTAGGTATGCTCCTTCCTGGCTTCGAGCACTAGGAGGACAATTAATCTTTCTCTCACTCAACACCTTCATCACTAGATAGAAAGGAAGATTTTCCCCCTGTGTCATTGTGGTAGCAATGAAATAAATTACTTTGCCTGAGAACTTAGTGTTTAGCAAAATGGGAAGCTCTATGGATGATATGATCCATCTCACTGTGCTGATATTACATGCTGTCTGCAAAAAACAGTGGCACTTAAAGGTCTTTTTATAAATATACTTAAAAAAACTATATGTGTCTGATTGGTACTTCACATTGAATCCATAGTACTGAGGATTGAACCCATCATGCTAGGTAAATGCTCTACCACTGAGCCATATCCCTGGCCCAAAGACCTTTTTAAATGTGGGAAGGCACTGCCTAAGAAATTCTGTGCTATTTCTCCCCAGTCTTCCACTTTTCTTATTGTTTTAAGTGATCCTTCCACCAGGTAGTAGCAAGGTGTCTTTCTGAGTCAGTCATTTCCTTAACTCTTCTTATACCTCTGAGTTATGACCTACTCCCTATCACCCCAAATTACTCAGGATGATGCTGAAAGCACCTACAGCCTGGTTTGCACTTAGGCAGCCCTTTACCTGCCTCTCAGCCACTCATGCCTCCTCTCCCTTGTTCACCAGTGATCCTGACCACTGTCCTCAGTCACCTATAAGTACTATTCATGAACATTCTATGTCACCATAACTTTTATTCCTTTAAACTCACTACTCTTAAGTCTACTGTGAACACCGAGGCACTCTTAGAAGTGTTAGCAATATTGGGTACCACGATGATTTCTGCTGCCCTTTCAGCGTCCAGGTGGAGATACGCGAGGATGTGAGGCTTAGTTTCCTTACCTAGCTCCAGTGTTCCCATCTCCTAACTACAAGGTTTGTGTGCTATCAGGAGCGGGTGTGTGTAACTTCAAAGGAGCTCTCATCCATTCATGCTTCTTCCTTTCTGACCTTCCTTCTTGCCCTCCATACCTCGCACTGATACTGAAATTTATTCAGTAATTCCCTATTCATATTCACAAATAGCTCCTCGCTTCTGCAAGGTCATAATCTCCAGCCCTAATGCAAGCTAGCTAAACATAAAGACAAAATAAGTGTAACACACAAAGACAGATAATAATCACCCCAAACCAAAGAAGGGACTCACTTGTATTTCACAATTATAACCACAAGTTACTGAAAGAACTAGGTCTTAGCTTCGGATTATCTCATATTCCTCAGCAAGTGCCTTTTACTTAGGATTGGTAGACCTTTCTCTCAGAGATATTACCCTGGTCAATTCACCGTGTACTTTCTCTCCCTGTGCTCCCTTACAGTGCCTCCCCTGGGAAGGTGCACATAATAATTACTCCATAAGCAGTATTTTTTAAAGAACAACGAAAGGGATTCATTTCACCTGGCAATTGATAATGATTTTTAAAAAGAATTGTTACTAGCCATGTATGGTTAGGGTGGGTTTTTCAATGATGAGAGTCATGATTTAGAGCAAATGACTATTGAGAGAGAAAACGTAAATCACTGAGCATGCTTTATTTGACAGATTGATAGTTTTTTAAAAACATGTTCCATAGAATCTCATAATCAAACCATGTTTTTAAGGTATAAAGTAGCTAATTATTGAATTTATTTGAGAATAACCCATCAATACAATTTTGTCCACTCAATTTCAATTAAAAATTGTACCCATGTAAAATTGACTTTCTGGTGTATTCCATGGATGATACATCTGAAGCTGCTATTATACTTTCTCTCCCTTTCTGTCTTTCTTTTTTCTTTGTTTCTTTGTTTTCATCTTTTTTTGATACTGGAGATTGAACCCACTGAAGCTAGCTTTTTTTCTAGGTTTTTTGAGACATGTTCTCACTAAATGGCCCAGGATGGATTTGAACATGCAATCCTCCTGCCTCAGTTTGCCAGGCTACTACTATAGACATTATGCCCAGTCAAGTGCAGACAATTTTCAGGGATGTTTTAATGACAAGAGAGTAATGGATAAAGAATAATAAAGCCAATAATATTTTGACAATACTAATTGTTGATTGTCTTTTGTAGTGCAGCCATTGTACCAGATACTTTATTTTATCACTGGAATTATTTAGAATAGCTTTTAAAATATGATTATTTTCAAGTAATGTAACTGTGTTTCATTGGCAGAGAAATGGCATGTGATCATTTTGCAGCTGTAGATTCACATTTAATTTTTATACCAAGTCTCTGCTGTTTTTATTTTTTATTTTTTTTATTTTAAAAATAAAAGGAGGAAAATACTAACAGACAGACAACATTTTACAAAATAGCAAAGGATCAGTACAGACAGTACAGAGTTACAAACAGAGTGGTAACAATGCTTGCTGTATTACATATTGATATCTTCAAAGTGGTTTCTCATGAAAACAGATATAGACATACAAAGCTGATCAACCAAGGACTCATTGACAGTTTCTTTCAGCAAGGAAATACAAGATAGTAGAACAGCTGTGTTAACTATCCTGCATATACATACATACAAAATTTCTCCTTCTTTCCCTTCTATTTTCCCATATCCCAGTTACCCTTTACCTTTGAGTGTTTTCCTATCAATTCACAATGTCTATCATATCTCCTAGTTTAAATTAACTCTTTCAGGCTTTATACTAGAGAAACAATGCGGTGCTTGCACATGTATGTTTGATTTATTTCACTTATGAGTATGGTCTCTAGTTGTGACCATTTACCTGTAAAAGCCTCGAGTTTATCTTTCTTTACAGCTGAGTAATATTCCATTATATAAAAGTACCACAATTTTCTTATCCAATCCTCAGTGGATGGACATTTGGGTTGCTTCCACATTTTAGCAATTACAAATTCTGCTGCTATGAACATAGGTGCACATATATCACTGTGATATGATGTTTTTAGATCTTCTGGGAATATACCCAGCAGGGGGATAGCTGGGTTGAATGGGACCTCTAGTACTCATTTTCTGAGGAATCTCCAAACTGGTTTCCACAGTGGTTTCACCAGTCTGCATTCTCACCAGCAGTGGAGAAGGGTTCCTATTTCTCCACAGCCTCGCCAGCATTGGTTATTGGTTGATTTCTTAATGCTAGCCATTCTTACTGGGGTAAGGTGGAATCTCAGTGTTGTTTTAATTTGCATTTCTCGAATGACTAATGATGTTGAACATTTTCTCATATATTTATTTGCCATTTGTATCTCCTTGTCTGAGAAGTGTGTATTCATCTCAGCTGCCCATCTTTGGATTGGGTCTTTGAATTTGGAGGGGCTGATATTTTTTAATTCTTTATATGTTCTAGGTAGAAGCCCTCTGTCTGAGGGACAATCAGCTAAAATTTTTTCCAAGTTTATGGGTTTTCTTTTTACTTTGCTGGTGATTTCTTTAGATGTGCAGAAACTATTCAGTAGGATGAGATCCCAGTTGTTGATTCTTTCAAGTGTTTCGCATGCAATTTGGCTTTTGTTCATGAACTCTCTGCTTACCCCTATGTCTTCAGGGTTTTTACCTACCTTCTCTTCTAATAGCTTTAGTGTTTCTGGTTTAATATTGAGATCTGTGAACCCGCTGTTTTTAATACTCTCTGTCCTGCTTCCCTGCTGACCAAAATTAGTTTTTCCTTTTGATACCTCAAATGGTTTAACAATATTTTGCACTTTCCTGAGACTGGACTCTTTTGTTAGCTAATAATAATATTGAAAATGAAAGTCTCCAGTTATCCTTCATGGACCATTGAGAAACTATCCCTATATCCTCTGTTTCTTAATGAACTGTACTAGTATAATTAATGTGGATGGCTCAGCCTGTACAGGAGCTCCACTGAAAAGTTGGAGTTCTTGACAATTCACTCATATAATCAACTATAAAAGAGGGATACTGAATAACTTCAGCTCCTGCTATTTCTGAGATGTGAAAGAATAGTGGACAGAAACCAACCTTGTGACTTCCAGGAACATCTACTCACCTGGGAATTACAAACAAGGAAATCATGATAAATTAAAAAACCATAGGTCAAGGGTTAAAACTGACCTAGTCTACCACTACAGACACTCTTTGTTCAATGATACAGTTAAGTTCCTGTGACTAGATTGCTAAATGAATTGGTCTTGTAGGGTATCCGTCACAATACTCAGAACAAAGAAGTGGCAAAGGAAACTCCTACTTGATGATTTTGCTTTTATTTGAATAACTCTTACATGCAGTACTGTAATATATAATAGAACATAAAACCACAGTACTGCACTGTACAGTACAGTTAGCAAAACTTACAGTACTATATGAACAAGGTATACTGTACAAAAAAGACATTTAGGCTCTATCAACAAATGTGTGAACTGTACAAAAAGACAGAATGTAAGTTCAAGGGGTTCATCATTAAGTCTGAACAACACACCTGTATCATAAGTCTCAATAACTGTTAAACAGGTAGGTTGTTAAACGAGGAATATCTGTATATTTCGGCATGGTAGGGCACACTTGGGGTATGATTTATTGACTTAGTCTAGATAATGTCTAAAGCAAGTTTGTGAAGCTCCCTGGGTAGCAGGGAAGAGAGCACTTAATTCTGCTAGTTTATTTCAAGAATAGTAGATTGAATATTACAAAGTATATATAATCCTGAGACATTGCCTTTGTCTATTTTTTTTTTTAACATTTTCCATTTCTCAGTTCTTTAAGGCCTACACTTCAATTCTAAATTAGGTTGTGATTAAAGAAGTAAACCATAAAGGATACAGCAGCTTGAGAGTGCATCTTACTAGTTTCTTCAACAGTTAGGAAACAATGCCCTTGGCCAGACAGAAAGCTCTCACCAGGTATCAGAAGCATAGGTCTTGATGTTGCTGGCTCTGCCAGCCGTGGTGCTTATGTTCTGCACCAACACTGATGCCACCTACCATGAGACCTTCCATTGCCTTCTTCTATTTATGCTCAGAAGACAGAAGTTGAAGATAACATGGAGTGTCAGGACAATTGACTTGAGAGCATGCTGGAGACACACTGCTGCGACTATTACACACTGATGAAACACAGAGGAGTGACCTGCAATTTCCACAGAAATCATGAAACTGAGTTGAGGAACTGAAATTCCAGGCTAGTGTAGAACAGAAATATCAAATGCATGCTGTCTTGGTTTATTGTTGCTACTGTAACAAAGTAGTAAGGCTGAGTAATTTATGGAGAGGAGAAATTCATTTCTCAAAGGTTTGGAGGCTGGAAAAAGCAAGATAGAGGTCAGGGTTGGTCACCTTGTCTGAAGAGGACTCTTCTCCCAAGAGGGGAACTGCTGGGACATTCTGTCTGAACAATGTTGCTGCATCTCAGATAGCCAAAAGCAGAAAGAAAAACTAGGCCACATTACACCAGTCTTTTAGAAGAGCCCTAATTTCTTTCACAAAGGAGGATTGTGCATGGGCTAGTCACCCTTTATGGTTTACCTTGTCTTTAATCACAATCTAATTTAGAACTGAAGTGTAGGTCTTAAAGAACTGACAAATGGAAAATATTTTAAAAATTAATAAAATTATTTTTAAATTATCATGGTCAATATGAGCTTGCATTTGAATGAATAGCACTGAAAAAAACGGCCTAATGAGTCCAAGATTTCAAAGTTGGACTTACTGTTAGGATAAATTCAGTACATATTTGGAATAATTGTTTCTCCTCAAAATGCATAAAATCAATATTAATAAAATGTAAATATCAGGGATATTAAATTGGAAACTTTTGACTGGAATTATGACCATCACCAATTGATAAGCATACTTGTAGTGCCATTGTTAAATTTACAGAACTTTCCCCATATATTTCCATTCTGCATTATGTGCCTTATATCATTTTTCAGAAGAATAAACTGAGGTTAAACTTATGTGAGTTTCTCAAGTTTGAAGAGCTAGAAACAGAGGGTATTTTGTGATATTTTGCAATCTAGTCTCCAGACTTCACAATTTATTTTTAATTCAATAAACTGAAAAGAAGTAGAATTATCAATTGAATATCTCTGTGTGCTTTAACTTTTAATAATTTGGTAATAGTCCTATTTAATGAAAAATGTGAAAGGATCTAAAAGCTCAGAAGTATTTCAATTGAAATTAAAAATAAGAGCTTCTTTTGATGTTCTTAAAAATATCCTCATGAATTCTCTTACAGCAACTGAGCCGGATCTTATTCCTGAGAAAGCAAATCTGAAATACTACCCAAACCTTCATTTTTACTAATGAGTGAATAGAAAATTTCTAATTTTTAAAATGTTCTGGGAAAAGAGTTTGGCCTGAAAGGTGGACATGCATGAGTTCTCTCAAAGAGGCCCCATGACCGTCTGCAGCTGATTTTCCTGTAGTGCTGGGAGAGGAGATGTTTGAACCACTCTGACTCCGGTGTCAGAGCAGGATGGGACAGCTTTGCAGGACACAACCAGACTTGAGAGCCTTC
This sequence comes from Chinchilla lanigera, assembly GCF_000276665.1. NCBI lineage: Eukaryota > Metazoa > Chordata > Mammalia > Rodentia > Chinchillidae > Chinchilla > Chinchilla lanigera. Next base: position 7,143,916 of record NW_004955487.1, read on the forward strand.
CTGTCAAATCCTCTTAACTGTCTGTGGTTTTTCCCTGTGTCTGGAAGTCTTGATAAATAGTATAGGTCCACTTCGGAGGATGTTATTAGTAGAATTCCCTATTATTTGACACTAATCACATACGTTTGGGATGCTATCATCTTTTACTTATTAGGTCATCTCTTCTGTTTTCTGGCACAATCAGCTTTACAGATGGCTTTACCTATACAGGTGGGATTTAAAAGTGAGTTATGGAGTACTTATGCCCTTGGAGATTCCTGAGGGAGAATGGAGAAAAACCCAAACAGGTAACAATGTGAACTGGAGGTGTACTTCAGAATTACAGCACTTACATAAGTGAACAAGGGAAAAACAGCTTGCAAAGCTACTCAGTGAACACAATTTTCAAATTGCCATTATGTATAGAAAAACATACCTAATATTTTTAATCACTAGGGAAATAAAGTGCTAACACCACAATGAGATGACCACCAGAATATATATCATTTAAAGATCTGAAACTACTAAGTTTAGGAGAAGGTATGTAGCAAAAAGAATTTCCACATACTGTGAAGGGAAGAAAAATAACCTCAATCCCTTTTGAAAGTCTTAGCTATCTTCTAAAGCTAAATTAAATGAAGCTTAAAACTCAGAAATGCTACCTCTGAAAATATGTGTGGGTATCCACAAATCCAAAATAAAGAATGCTCTGAGTAGCAGAAACAGCCTGGGTGTTCACCACTGCGGAAAGAATAAATAAATTGTATTTTCTCATTGAAAAACAGGTAAGCAACTATGAAATACTATAGATCACTCCGACGTGAGACGTATGGGTGGATATTAGGTGCATCACAGAGTATAAAATTCACCAAAAATAAACGGCAAATTAGAATGTGAAATTCTAAACTAAAGAAAAATAATCGAAGGTTATGGAGGCTACAGTGTAGGTAAATACAGGATGTATTGTCTAGAAGGGAGATTGTGAATGATTGTCAGGATGCTGGAAGTTACTATGTTTCACCTTCAAGTGTGAGTCTTTATTAATGGAGCAGGTTTTACCCAATGTAAAGGACTAGGATCAAACATTGTCTTTCAAAAGGAATAAGTTGCCAGCTGATTGAAAAATACTGTACACACTCTGGTAGAAATATGATGAAGATAGGAAAGTCCCTTGGATATAATGAGTTCAGGTTTGATTTTCAGCAGAACAATTAAAAAGTATTGAAAATACTCAGCACGAAGACAAGTGCTCGTGGAGTAGGAAGGAAGATGGTAGCGAATGGGCGCACATCTCTGGGTATAAGAAAAGAAGGAAATAAAGAGAGTGAGGTCTCACGGGCCATGGGGAAAGTGATGGGATTGCTTGCTTCTCTGGGTGGGAAATAAGTGAGCCTGCTTTCACTAGTTACTGCCTGTGGGAAGAGCCTGGGGGAATAAAGCAGGTGAGAAGGGTGTCCTCCTGAACTTCCTGAGACGGTTCTTGGACAGGCAGGAGACACTGGAATCCTTCAGGCACACAGCCTGGATTGTCCTTCGAAGTGGGATCCAGGAAGGGGATCAGAAACTCAGGGTGGACACGCAGACCACAGAGTTGAAGCAGGGAAGGCCCCCAAATTCCCCTAGGGAAAGAGTATAGCTGCTTATGAGGATTTCTGGAGCCTCACCTTGCTGACTCCTATGAGACGGAGGAGGTGGGCGGTCCAGGGAAGTGTAAGTTCAAGGATCTGGCACTCACAGGTTAACTCACAATACCAAAAAGATGACTTGACTATCATTTGAACAAACAGGAAAAAAATTAATACTGGAATGATGAATGAAGATATGGACATCAGGGAATTACAAAATGAAATTATAAACTGCTTTTGGTGAATTACAGTGGAGATAAATCTGTGCTAAGAAGGATTATCATTAAAGGAAGAAGCCAAGATTCTAAGATTTATAATAAAACAGCTCCACACTGTTATAAAGTATGATTATTAAGTGAAACATGCTAAACTTAACTGGAAATTCTTTTGAGTAGTAAGGCAACCTTTAGAGGTTTTTGTTTGTTTGTTTCTTTTCTCTGGTCAGATGAATTTAAGGCTCGATGTTGGCAGTTTAGCTTGCTAAGAACTTTGGAGAAAGGCATTGCAAGCTGCGGTGAACAGGGCAGGGTATCAAGTCCAATTTGGATGTCAAATAAGAGCTCCTCAAAGAGGTTTTACAGCAGCTATAAGAGGAAAGACATGTCAGAACTGACAGCCAGAAGCAAGGCAGTGGGAAATATTTAAATCGAAATGCTGTGGAAAGCATCATCCTCCACTTTGCAAACAGTAGAGGCAGCCCCTGGGGAATTTACTTTCCGTAAGTTGTATAATGCTAAGTGTAAAGCTACGTGCAGCCAGGCAAAAAGGAAAAGGAGAAGAAGGGTAAGTGAGCACCCATGATGCTGAAAAGAGCCCTTTTCTACATGAAGGCCCATTAATTTAGAGCTGAAAGTAAAAATAAAAACAAAAACAAAACAAAAAGAAAAGGTTCACAAGTTTTCCAAATTTACAACCTTCTGACTTCTTTGGCTTAGTTTTAGGCCAAGACCATATAATTTCTACCCACTTCTGATAATTTTGATATGGCAGCCTGGGTGGAGTGAGAAACACCCAGAGCATTAGTAAGGCTCACTGGATGTGTCTGGGTGGGTAATGAGGGCGCAGCCGAGGTTACTCTGGCAGGCCCCTGGCCTATCCTCGCTGGGTGCTGTCCTCTGCTCTGCTTCCTGGCCACCATGAGCTACTGTTCAGCCTACCATGGACTGAAATCCTCCGTACCTCTCAGCCAGAATTAAGCTGCGCTTTCTTTAAATTGCAGGTGTTGGGTATTTTGTTCATCAGTGGAAAAGCTGTCTAATACACAGTGTAAGTGGAATCAGCATGAGGTTTATCTTGACAGGTTTCTTGAAAAATTACTTCAGATTTATTGAGTTAAATAAGCTTGAGAACATTTTCAAAACCAGTCCCACACTGGCTCTAGAAAGTAGGGACCACCGATAGGTTCAGTGAAAAATACAGTGCCCGCTTTCAGGGAAATTCCAAGTGCTCCTTCTTCTTAGACAAAATGTGGTGAGATCTTGGAAATGTTTAAGTGAAAGGAAAAACAAAAAAAATTAAGTCCAAATTCTCCATTAGCTAAAAACATTACATTTAAGAAATGTTGTTTGTATGATACATACACACACACACACACACACACATATATATATATAGATAGATACCTCATGTACTTTTGTTTAATGTACATTTGGTTTCTTTTCTACCATGCATGTGTGAATGGATATGTACAGGATACAAAAATGTCTAATTTCTAGCACAAAAGAGTCAACCAATATTATCTTAATTTTTGCAGAGCAACAATTATAATTGTTTTGAATGTAAAGCATCAAGCAACTTAGATACTTATTCTCATACTCTGAGGGAGTTTGCATTGAAATAACTGAATATAAATTATAAAAAACTGACCAGTAATTAGTTAATTTAATAAAATAGTTATTTGTAGTACATGTTTCTAAACAATGTCTGGAGTATTTGTTTATGTAAGTAACAAGAAGAGGTGTTGTAGGTACAAGAATATAATTTTTGAAAGTTCTAATGTCCATGCACATTAATCACCTCATAAAATAAGCTAGAGTCTTTACTTTAGTCAAAACAAGACAGAGTTTTGTCTTCATAGGTCTACATTTGATTGCAGACATCTCTACTTACTACCCTGCCTACCCTGACCCATGAATTAACCTACATCTGCCTTCATTGTTTCATTTGTAAAAGATATGACATTCATTTTGACGTCTACAAGCAGTGAGGAGTTACTTCCATGTCCCTGACCCTGCATATGTGTGTCCATATCCCATTTTTAAACATACAAATGGTAACGTCTCTATTTTGTCAAATTAACAGAAACTTTGGTTATTTTTCCTAGGGCTAAATGCTCTGAATATTTCTGAGCATTCCTGGGCTTGTACTTATGTTTACCTATGCCTCAAAAATGTTATTGGTTCTTTGTTGTCTCTTGTCAAAAATGCAGCTTCTAATACATCCTTGAAGCAGAACTCAGTAACCAGGGCATCTGAGGCCAAGGTTCCACACTTGAGACACAGGTCGTGCCCAGCTGCAGGTCATCAGCTGTGAGGGCCACCCGGATTCACCACCCCAACAAGTGCCTGAGATGCTGGGGGTTTACGCAAGCTCTGTAGAGTCCCAAGCTGTGAGGATTCTGCCACACTAAACCATGAAGACCCTGACATGATGTATTATGAATTGCAGTATTATCGCCTGGACAGCTGTTATCATATGTTTTTGCCTTTATAAATTTACCTAATTTGAATGTTTCCTCTTTAGCAGAGTCATGCAATATCTTGTCCTTTTTAATTGAATTCTTTACTTTGCAATTTGGGCAAATATGTAAAGAATAATTTGCAGAATGAATATGAGGGATCAACAGAGAAGCACGTTTTGGAAGCTATTGGATTGAATAAACGTTCCATTTTTCTACTCTGACTTTGCCAGAATGACCACAGGAATAGTGAACTTTAGTTAACAAAGCGTCTTGTGTGCAGGGACTGGTACAATCTGAGAGGAGCAAGTGCTACATCAGAAGTCACTCAGCTTTGAATGCGAAGGCACGGGTTTAAAATTGGAGTCCCTGTTAAGAGGTGTATTTACTCAATTCATGGGAAATATTTGAGGCTTAGTGACCTCACTCCTAATTTAAGTTCTGGATCCCTACTTTGATAATCCTTGTGATAAAATATATGGCAGCTTTTGTACACCATAGCACAACCATCAGATATTATAAGGGCTAACGTAGTACGTCTCTTGCTTTGGTTTCCCAATCTCCCTCTCTCCCTCCCTCTCCCTCTCCTGCTCTCTCTCTCTCCCTCTTTCTCTCCCTCTCCCTCTCTCTCTCTTTCCCCTGTATATTGAATCTGTGGCCTTATCACTGAGCTACCTCCCTATCCCTTTTTGAGACAGGGTCTCCATAAATTGTTAAATTGCCCAGGGTGCCTGTGAACTTTGCATTCTCCTGCCTCAGCCTCCTAGATTGCTGGGATTATAGGTGTGTATGCCACCAAACCTGGTTTTGTATTTTCATATGGGAAAATTGAAAGCTACAGAGCATAAGAAATTTATCTAAAACTGAGAAGACTCATCTTTCTATTTGTCCAGCACAGTGCTCTTTTCTCACAGTGAAACATTTTGGTGACCCCAGAGCATACGAGCCACCGTTCACGTCACGGGACGTTCCGTACTCTGAATTTGTGTTTCTGAAGAACCATCATTTCTAAATAGGAATTGTTTTGCATAGTTTATTCAAATTTCATGTTAACATTTATGATTTTAATATTTCTGATATTCTCCTTCTCACCAGCAGAGGGGGTTGTGACCCAATTTAACATATTTGTTACATACTTGCTTCATTCTACTTGGTTTAGAAAATTGCCTTGCCCTTTAAAAGCAATAACCAGGAGTCCAGTTTTCTTCTCCTTTTATTCTCCTCTTGCATTGCTGCCACATCTTGCAAATGAGTGGCCACTGTTCCCTCTGATTCACTGGTTTCAGGGATAGCACAGGAAACCCTGTCACAGATGCACACTAGTTAACCTTAGCCAGTGACTTAAACTTGCTCATTTTTATGGAAAGAAGATGACAGCATCTAGCTGTTTTGCTTTTTAAAGATGATTAAATGAGCCATTCTCATCAAAGCCTTTATGGTAGTGTTCGTATCACAGGAGATGAATAAAGACCAGGGCCCATACCTGAGTCTCTGCTGCACGGCTTTTCCTAGCCACTCTTCCTTCAGCAAACATTTTCAAAGAATCCTAAAATGGCTCATGTGCATTGCAAGCTGGGTGGGAGGCTAATGGCAAGTATGCTTATAAGGGAAACATACAAAGATAGGCGTAGTTAATTGGAAAGGGAAGTTTAGGATTTATTCATTTCTTATTGTACTTTTAAGTTAGAAAATATCAGTGACAACATATTTTGCTTTAAATACTTCTCTAGTGCTGCAAACACGTAGAAAATGGGGTACATGAAGCCAAAAACTAATCTACAGAGAAGAAATGGATATTTTATAGTCTGCCAACATGTTATCAGTTGAGGTTAGAGCTCTTGGTATTTTTTTTATAACATATCACAAGAATAAGTTAACAGAATATGGTGTAATGGACATAGATGAAGAAAACATGTGAGCAGGAATATCTTTTCAACACTAACGAGGCCCTGATTACGATGACTTCCCAAAAGTTGGCGATTCTCGCTAACACCTCGTAAACGTCTGCAGACCACATCTACGGCAGGCTGGGATCGCACGCAATCTGTCTTTCTCCTTCCCTTCCTCTCTCTCTTTGCCCACCTCCTCCTTCTTGTCTAATGGTCTCTCTTCTATTTTCATGAGTTATTTTACAAAGATTTCACACATTAGGGAAAATACGGACTGCTTGTCTTCCTGAGTCTGGCTCAAATTGTTTCACAAGTTGATGTTGAAGTGATGATTTTTGTAACTTGCTCAGAGAGATTTTACAACAATCTCTGTCTCATGAGATTGAACAAATCAAGGTGTGGCTCAAGCAGAATGTTTTTCCTTTCAGTATAAAAATCTCTTACATTTACATGGGTCTTTTTAGTTTTCAAAGACTTCTACATATATCACACTGGCCATGAATTAGTTTGCACGAATATAACAGAAAGAGTGGTGGAGCACACAGCCTCTGTTATTTATGTAGGCTGAATTTCAATGTTTTCATGTATTCTCTTTTACAGGCTTGTTTATAAATAACATAAGCGCACCAGGTAGTGCTTCCCAGCACGGGAGCCGCGGCTGTGCACGCCCCCAGGAGGCCCAGGGTGAGGTGCTTCCCTCCAGAGTCCCATAGCCATTCTCACCAAGTTTCCATTTCCTAAGGAAAACGATAAGAGCTGTAGGCCACAACGTGCAACAGGAGAGACAAAGCACAATTATTTCAAAAAGCCATTAGATATTTTCATTTTAAGTCATCATGTAAAAATACAGGATACAATTACTTAACCAAGGTGTTAGTAGATTAAATTTGCAAAGCAGGAAAACTACATAGTGACAAAAATAGCTTTATCCTGTATAAAGTCATGATCTTAAAAAAATCATAGAGCTTTCTACACTCATAAAGGTAGAAAAATTATCTCAATAAGTGAAAAAATTGTTAAAATGTGCCACAAATTTATGAAATGTATTCTTAAACTAACAAAATATTTATCTTCAATAAAACTTTCAAAAATGTTTCAAAAAATGGAAAAGCGGACGCATTCTTTTAAAAATAAGGAACAAGATAACGATGTACACTTTTCCCGAGACAATTCAACATTTTCCTGGAAATTCTTATTGACCAATAAAAGAAGAAAACATTAAAAGTGTTATAGTTTGCTGAAGAGACAAAATTATTGTTACTTAAAAAACACTATATTGCCTGGCAGCAAAAGCCAAGGCATAGAAAAATAATTATAAAAACAAAGTAGTCTATCAATATGTCTAAATAAAAATTTGGTACTATTATAGACTAGGAACCACGAAGTAGAAAATATTATTAAAAAGAAATGGCGTTTATAAGAACAATAATGTACCAAGGATTAAAAATAGCATACAATAAATACAATTTTAAGGAGAAATTTATAAAGTTGATATGGAAAGTAAACACACTGTAAAATAAAAAGATTCCATAATTAAGTAATATTTAATAAAATTTTAATAAAATATTGAGCTCAATGTACTTTGATATTATTTAAAAATATGTACAAAGTTTTAGAAACAGCCACAACTATTTTAGAAAAAGAAGAATTAAGTGAGTGTGTTCATGCTATCACACATAAAAATTTATATACATGTGTGTATATTTGTGTTTATAAATATAATTTCAGAGTCTATGAGAATGGGAGAATACTAAATGAATTAGACAATATAAGAAGGCAAATTGCAGAAATAGGCCCTTATATTTACAAACATTTGATATATGATATAAGTGGGATTGCAAATTACCAGGATAAAGAGGCACTCTTCCCTAGTACTGCTAGAAAAACTGATAATTCATATAAAAAGTAAAATCTCATCCCTACTTCACACTGTATATACACAAAAATAAAAACTGGATTAAAACTGAAATGTTATATATGCAGATTGGCTGCAGCTAGGAAGGCAATCATAATGAACTTTAGGTTACATAACTCAAAAAGTATGATACATAATAGATAATATTTAAAAATACATATTTAAGAAATTAAAATACAAAGAAATCAAAACTACAAAGTCTTTTATATTAAAAGAAAACAAAACTCAAAACTCCCAAGCTGAAATACTAGGTGTGATGCACAAAAAGTAAAATGATTAGTGTTCAAATATAAAAAGAGATTAATTTTTAAAATAAATTTAACATATGACAACACAAATTTTTAAAAGTGGGTTAAATAAATAAGCAAACGTACTTCTAAAAGGATTGGAGATATCTATGAAAAGGTGATCAATCTCATTAGCGTTCAGAAAAATAAAATTGGTAATATATTAAGTCTCAATAGCCATAAATGGGCAATAACATATATTTAAGTATGAAAGAGAATTCAGGCTCTAAAATATACAGTTACACCTCAAACAGGTGTAAATTGTTTTATATCCACTACATGCCCTTAACCAAATCTTTTCACTTTGTACACGTACATACTCAAGAACATATAGGAAAACTGTATATTCCACTTAATGATATTTTAGAGTAACATTTAGATTATTTAGATATCATATTAGAAGCATACACTACCTGAAATTTGATAAATAATATTTGAAAGTAAAATAAGCACACAAGTACTTTAATTGTATTTCATAAAGAGCCCATAAAAATTTGGTGTTTTGAGACAGGGTCACTATGCCATTCAGTGGCCTTGACCTCACTCTGTAGCTCACGTTGGCCTCAAACTCAAGATGTTCCCCTGCCTCACCTGCCCAAGTGCTAGGATTACTGGTGTGGAATACCATGTCCAGCTAAGGGCCTATCATGATTTGCTACCAACCACAACTCACTGAAAAATTAAGGAGAAAACTAACTCTTATTTAGTGTAAACAACTTGTACTTTCTTTTTTCTCCTGGAACTCACAGATCAATTCCACTTTCTCTGCACATATGAATTCTCTTCTTACATACTATATTTATTCAGGTTTGAAAAAAATCTTTTACTACTCATCATATCTATATATATTGAATAATTATATTTTAATTTTTTTAGGCTTTAAAATTTCCTGAGTCCTTCTGTGTTACAATTTTTATTGAGTTAAATTATTAGTATTATCACTAGTAAAGAGTTAAATAAAGTGAAATAGTTATACAATTTGATATTATGAGGTAAAAAGTATTTTAATGAAATAAGCTCTCATGAAAGATTTCATTTATGAAAGAGGGATATAGCAAAAAATTCCTACTCTCTGAAAAATAATAAATTATCCTTTCTTGGAGTACAAAAGTAATCATATTTAAGAAGTAATAAGATGAAGATTGTCAATTTCATCTTAATATAACCTATAATCTTATAAACTGTGTTTTGTAGTACGATTTGATAAGCTATTTTGACTGCCTTACTGAATTATGCCATAAATCTAAAAATAATAATACAGAGACTTTCTCTTTGGGTATCATTCCATATAATGTAAAAATGTCATCCTGGAGTCACTCATTAGACATTCCGGTTACATTGTGATGATTGCAAAACTAAAATATTCATGTGTTGACAACTGAAAGAGGCAACTCTTTGTATATAATCACTGATCTCAGAGAATAGTCTAAGAGTAGTTGGAAAGAATTTCTTAGGTATAAATTAATGAAAAACTACTGCTCTATGATTGTTTCATAGGCTCTGAGTTTGTTTCAGTCTAAGGGATTTCTCCTTCAAAAGGAATATTTTCTTTGATGAAACTCAGAAATGTAGGAGGTGAAGGATGTCAGTGAACACTGTTACATCTGAATTCAGAGGATACCAAGCTGTGCTTTGCTAGTAAGCATCATTTCACTTACCTCACCCTCCAAATAGAGGATTATGGGATCCTTGTTAATCATCTTCCCATGACATTGTTTGGTTGGTTCACTGGAAATTTCCTTCTTCTCTTCCAGATCATCATAGTACATTCGCAGTAGGAACGGTTTATGAAAAGGGTAACAGATCGTTTGTGAATGTAAACGTATCTACGGGAGAAGCGCTTGTGAGACATTTGTCCTGCGGATGTTACAGATGGTCTCATCTGGATCGACATGCTCAGAGGGAGATCTTTTCTTTAGTCCATTCTAGTGATAAGGCAAATATCCGAAGCCTGCACAATACAGAAAAAATACAACACTTGCAAAACATTAAAACCATGGGTCGACTGTCTTAAGTAGTCTTCATTCTGTACCTCTGAAATTTGAAGATTTCAGACAGGTCAGAGCGTCATTAAGCATTTTCCAATGCGGTCTTCCATGATCTGCTTCTAAGGATGCTGTCACTCTTCCTACCTGGGGCATTTTCTACACAGGAGACAGGAAGGTACCAGGCATGAGCAGTAGAGACATCTGAAACTTGAAATCAAGTTCTGCCTTTATTTCTTTGCAATAGTCTAGGCCTTCCTTGTCCTCATAGAGCTTTAACCTGTGCTGAAGTTGAATGTCAATGTTTCTTTGACTGATTATCGTTCTGGCGAATGAACTAATTCAGCGGCTATCTCAAAGCTGAAGGAGTGAAGGTTTTTACATTTCACTCCTCCTGAGAAAAAGACATTTAGACCTGTAGGTGGCGCTGTGACATAAATGTGTAAAGTTACAAAATTAAAATTTAAAAGCTGCACACACCGAAAAACATAATAGCTATCCTTTCTCCCACCCCAAGCAAATATTAGGGAGCATTAATCAATTCAGAGAAGATAATAAAATGCCTGGGAAGTAGACCCCAATCTTATTTAAATTATGACTGTGAATCGGTAAACAGGGGAATTGGATGGACCAGCTACTGAAGCGTCCTGAAGGGGAGGCTCGTCAGGATCCATTGTGCCCTAACGCAGTGTAGGGTATTTGGATGCTAGAGCAAGGTTTGGATTTGGCATTGTTTGCAAGGTGAATTTCATGATCATCTTCCTTTCAAGGAGGGACATTTGCCAATCTCTGTGTCGACATCAAATAGGCAGCTAATGGTTTTGTATATCTTGAAAGCCTGCCAGTTCTTTACCTGAGACATTTCGTCTCTTTAATATGTCAAAAGAGCGGTTGTTACTGTGAACTAGTGTTTTATTTATGTCTTAAATTTGAAAACAAAGGGTTGCTTGGGCTGGACATTTAGCTGAATGGGACCAGGGGATTTTCACTGGTGAGAACGAAGAAATGGAAGACGAGAACTTATTTCTCGAGAGTTTCAAAAGATAAAGTCTGTGCTGCCATCCAAAAGAAGGTGCATGAGGTGATGTTGGCTGGGGACCAGGGAAATATTTTCTGATCATCAGAAACCTTGACGACACTCGGTGGCTGATGCAGGAAGATCCCACGTTCAAGCCCAGTCTGGGGAATTTAGTGACTGAGGGAGACCGTGTGTGAAAACAAACAAACAACAAAAAAAGAGAAGCTTGGGCTGCAGCTCATGGCAAAACTGGGATCCATCACCAGGGTCACAAAATGAGCAAAATCTTTGGATAGCAAGAGTTTGGAAATAAGTATGAAAGGTCCCATCTTTTACCGAGCATTTACAGATTTGCACTCTTTGCTCAGAGATATCTTTGAAAGGTGTGATTTGTCAGTAAAGCCTTAGCAAGTCTAATTTTATTCAGGATCAATGCTTTGTATCAGGCAATGATATAACGGGTTAGGTGCTACATTATTTTAAATGTAGCCTCTCTTACCTATCACTCGATGTGCTATAGCAGGAAACACACAAAGCTGGAAGCGAGGCCACGCAAGTTCTACTGCTTCGTCTCCTGGAGCTGTGTTTTCTCATTTATACAAACATAAAGTAGAAAAGATTATTTCTAGAGTCCTTAGTAATGCTAAAAGTGTATTATTATTTCCCTTTTCTAATGCTGAGCATAATAGCTGTTGTAAAATTTAATGACCTCATTACCACAAATGGTAAATTATATTTTAGAATAAAAGGTTGCATTGCTCCCTAGTAAGTCTGTGAATACAGCAGTGAATTTCAAGGTTTTCCTGACATCAGCAATATTTTTGGAAATAAGTTTGAGAGAGAAGAAAGATAACTTCATTTATGGAGCCTGAGACTCCCTCCCTCTCTCCTTCCCTCCCACGGGTACTTACTGAGCAAGGTCTGTGGGCGACAGCTTTGCGTGGTGTGGAGCACACAACAGCCCCAACTCAAACTCCGACATAGCCTCTTGGAGTTTGGAGCATAATGAAAGCCACGTTGTCAAACAACTGCAGTCTAGAAAGGTGTGCTTGGAGGAGTGGAAGCATACAGACGGCGCCACCTCCGGCCAGTTCGAGAGAGGCCCCGTTTGAATTCTTCCAGGGAAAATGTCTACATCTGCATTTGTTCCCACAGCTTCTATAACAAAATACTGTCCTGCAGCTAGTTGGCTTCAAGTGGGGGAAACGTGGGGGAAATTTATTCTCTCCAGTTATGGGGTCTAGAAGTTATGACCCAAAGCCACGCTCTCCCAAAGGCTCCAGGAAGAGTCCATCTTTCCTTTAGAGCTTCCCACGGTTTCTGAATCCTTACTGTCCCTTTGCTCCATTACCATCCAACTTTCATGCATCCTCAAAACTACCTCTTTGTGTAAGAACAGCAGTCATTGCATCTGGCTTGGTCTCATCTAATTTCATTGCAGTGGCAAACATCCTATTTCCAAAGTCAGGTGGACATGGATAATTGTAGCTCAGGTGGACACAGATAATTGTAGCTCAGGTGGACATGGATAATTGGAGCTCACTGTTTCATCCAGTCTACTATCAGTTTCAAATCTAGTGACCTAACAGAATTGGAAGTAAGAGGGGAAAAGTAGGAAAACAGACTTTATTAGTATAATTTGTATAGGTCTCAGTGATCATGGACAGCATATGCTTTTGTTAAGAGAAAACAGAATATGGTTCTATAAATATATTTGCTTGGGTTCTTTGCATGTAGTAATGTTCCCTTCTGTTGACTGCTAAGACCCAGTCAGTTCACAGAGTTTTATTTGTCCTGCAGGTGCTGTGAACAAAGGACCAAGCCTAAATGTCACCGAAGTTGGTAGCCTCCTCCCCTTCTCACCAGGCCATGGGACAGGGAGTGCCCTCTTCGAACTGCTGCTCATTTACCAGAGAAAAGACTGAAATGGTAGAGGAAGAAGAGCCCCAGAGCCCCGGAAAGATACAGAACAGCATCTGCCAGAACAGTCTCAGAACACAATAATTCGCCTCCGCATTACTGAGAATGTGAAGAATTCCTGACAACATAATGATCCCACTAAATTCTTTTCTAATTTTCCTCAATTCAAAATCAGTTCTGAATCTGCTTGTCTTGCCATTAGAGATGGCATATTTAATACGAGGGACTTTAAACAATGACAACGTGAGATCCTTTTGTGACAGATTTGTTGCCAAGCCCTCCAGTCACAGAGCAAACTCTTCAAGCCAAGATTTATCTTCTCATTTTACTGCAGTCCTTGGTGAATTTTCATTGAAAATTCATTTCTGTAAAACAAAGGGGAAATGAATGTTCTGAAATGTTACACATTTCCCTTACTTCATCAGAACCCAACCGAGTGGCAATTTTGGGCGGGAATAGCTTCCGCCTCATAGTTTCCTTAATTCTCTTTTCCTAGTGTTCTCTTTTTCTTTCTTTTCTACCTTCACACTGCCTGTAGTTTCTCTCTCTCTCTCTCTCTCTCTCTCTCTCTCTCTCTCTCTCTCTCT
>NW_004955487.1:7157897-7188232 GCF_000276665.1 Chinchilla lanigera
TCTCTCTCTCTCTCTCTTTCTCCTTCTGTCTCCTTTTGCTTTCCCTTCTCCCTTCCTCCCTCTCTCCCTTCCTTCTTTCCATCTTGAACTAAAATGGCTCTTTAATGAGAACCAAGAATTTATCAGCCACTGATTTTCTTTATAAACATACTTTACAAGGTTGCAAAACATAGAATCTAAATTTTATGCAAAAATTTAAGCTCAATATACAAGTTTACATATATGTTAGAATCATATATGCAGATCTCAAAATGGGAGGAGGAAAGTAGAAGTTAAAATAACATTTTTTGCAAAAGAGAATCTTCTATGCTGATGTCTTGTACTCTGAGTAACTACTTTGAAGATAATGATGCACAGTATATTAATTATTGCTATTATCTTATTATTTTATGACGCTTATTGGTACAATCTAGATATACACAATGATTAAATTCACCATAGGAAATGTGTACCAGTACATGATGTACCAGTCCATTCTTCTTTTTCTTCCCATCCCCTTCCCATCCTTTCAACCCCTCTCCCCCTACTTATTTACAGAACTTTGTTCTCATTTTATCCTGCTTTTACATTTTCTTTTCCTTTTCTACCCACCCTCCCAGTTCCCTTTTCCTTTGAGACAATTTCTTCATATTTATAACATCTATTAAACATTTTAGTCCTTATTTACTCTTTAGGTTTCTCACACTAGGGAGACAGTGTGGTATTTACACATGTGTCTGATTTATTTCACTTAGAAGTATGACCTCAAGGTCTATCCATTTAGCTACAAATGTCTCAATCTTGTCCTTCTTTATGGCTGAGTAGTACTCCATTGCACAAAAAACTACATCTTTTAAATTTTGTTTTCATTTTACATAAAACAAAATGAAAAAATATTCTTATGTTTAAAGACCACTAAACAAGTTTGGAGGAGCCTGAGAGGAGAAGAAGAGCCCTAGCAGCATGTGAACTGTATGAACTCCTGTGGCCACATATGAAGACGCCTCTCCCTCCTCTGTGTAGCAGCAAGGCACAGTTCCTGGTACAGCTGAACAGAGCTGGACGTCATCACTCCAGCAGGTAATCAGGATCTGCCTAAAAAGTTGCTCTTTTATCTTTGTTCTTTCTTTTAGCTTCAATTTACTAGCTCTCATTTGCCATGGTGCCTATATTAGTAAGCTTTC
The DNA here is from genome assembly GCF_000276665.1 of Chinchilla lanigera. NCBI lineage: Eukaryota > Metazoa > Chordata > Mammalia > Rodentia > Chinchillidae > Chinchilla > Chinchilla lanigera. The sequence continues at coordinate 7,159,061 of NW_004955487.1, forward strand.
CCTTCTTGTTTCAAAATGTCCAAAATATTGAAAAAAGAAAAGTCAGCTTTGGCTCATGTTTTGGATGTTTCTGTCCATGGCTGGTTGGCCCTGTTTCTTCCGGGCTGGTGGTGAGGCGGTACAGGTAGCAGAGGAAGCCTCTAACCTCGTGGCAGCTGCAGGAAGAAAGAGAGGAAGAGGAAGAGGCCAGATGACCCACAATCCACCTTGAGGCCACACCCCAATGATCTAAAATCTTCTGGGCTCCACAGTCCCCCAGTGGTGTGGAGAGGGCAGGGACCAAGGCTTCAACACTTGAGGCTTTTAGGACACTTACACAAACCTTACCAATGTCTCATTTTCTCACACAGGAGAAATATTTTAGAAGTTTAAGAAATAACAATTGCTTTTATTTATCAACAGTCATTGAACAGCTTGTTTGGCAAACATCCAGTAGCCACTTAATCTCCAGCGAAGTTATGAGCAAAGGGAGGCTGTAAAATCCCAGAGGATTGTAGTGGAAACTATTTGGGTTTGAATTCTGTTTCCATCCAGCCTTGGTACAAGATTTTAAAAAGGTTATGTGAAAATTTATTTTCAGAATGGCTGATTTCAGTAAGTAAGAAGAAGGATTATATGGGTTTAAAGGATTAATGCACAGGAAGATTTCTGTGAAAAGGTGTTCGATGCACACAAAGTATTAGCATTAATTATGATGTTTTAAATTAATGAAGTATCGTATCAGTTACAGTGCTCTACAGGAACAGAATCAAATGAAAATATATGCATAATTATGAAAGCAGATTCATTAGGTAGCTCCCAGGGTCAGAGGCAGGGAGACCATAAAGGTCCTCTGCATACTGGAGAGACAAAGAATCCAATAGCTGCTTGGCCCAAGAAACCAGAAGCCACAGAACAATAGGGATCAAGAGCACAGCCCCAGTCCAAGGTCAAAGGCCTGGAATCTGCTTGGAGTGTCGTCCAGGTGAATCTGTGGTGGGGCTGCAAAGGATGCATCTGCTCAGGAAGATGCAGCTGCTCAGGAAGATGGAGAAGTGCTCAGAGCAGGAACACTTGCTCCTGCGTTCCCTCTCTTCCATGCCAGCTACAAACCTGTTGCTTGGTGCCACTCACATCTGAGGTGAGTGTTCCTCCTTCGGTTTGCTGGGCTACGTGGAAGTCATCAAAAACACAAATGGAACTGTGCTTTACTAATCTCCTAGGTGTTTCTTCATCCATTCAGCTGGACAGATCATGATTAACAGTCAGGTATAAAAACGAGGCATGGTGGTGCAGGACTGGAATCTCAGTATTTTGGGGGCTGAGGCAGGAGGATCGTAGCAAGTTTGAGGCCAGCCTCGGCTACACAGTGAGTTCCAGGTCAGCCTGCACTATATTATGAGACCCTGTCTCAAAAAACGGTTACAGAGGTACAGACACAATAAAATACAGACTGAGAATAAAGAATTGATCATTTTATGAACCATACTCTAAATGTTTTTGAATAAATTTTTGCAAAACTTCAAGGATTACCCAAAGATTTTACTAAAAACAGAGAAACATCAGTGTTTGTCCTTATTACTAACTTTCATCATTCATAGATATACAGATATATTTTTAACATCTAATTTGAGAAAATTTAGATTGAATATATTTAATGCTTAATATAAGACATTTTTTCATGGTTTTACTTTAATTCCAATGGGAATCATTTGATATTTAATCATTTTCATTTATGTGTATAAGAACACATGCAAAGGAGAGGAAGGGAGAGAGAAAGGATATTAAGGAACTTATTAAATTTTTTTAGTCCTGCTTTAAGAATGCCAGTAAAACTTCTTGTTGCTCAGACACAAGTAACATAGAATCTGTTGATGATCTCTGTGTTTATTCAGATCGCTCATTTTGTACCTAATAAAACTGTGAATAATTTTAGGAACTAAATCTGAGTCAGTTTTAGTTTGATGAAAGGAGCTTCCACTGGGAAAAAGTCTAAACTGTGAGTCTATGTGAGTGGATATAAAGTTTCTCTATAATTCAGACCTAAAATATCTCCCTGTAATCTCATGTGTTCAAGGTGGGGCTTGAAAGGTGGTTGGATCATGGGTAACTGTTCTCATCCATGGATTCATCCACTGATGGTTTTACAGTTGAATGTGCTGTCGGAGGGGAGCCTGGCAGAAGACGGATCATTCAGGGTGTGACCTGGAAGGGTATGTTCTTGTGACTAGATCTTTCATCTTTCTGCCTGTATTAGCACTTCCCTCCTTGCTCTTCTATCATGTACATCTACCTTGCCAATCTTATTTTGGAGCTGAGAGACCCTGAGCGGCACCTACTGAAATTATAAGCCAAAATGAACTTCTCCTCCTTTTAGTTATGGGGATTGGGTATTTTGTGTCAAGATGGGGAAGATGACTAATACATCCTCTATTACAGTTTCACCTGAAAACTTGTATAGCTTTTGCAGCAACTGCCAACTGAATACCTGTATGAGTGTTGAACACTCCTCAAGAGAGGTGCCAGTTGTTATAACTCTACTCTGACCCTGAATACTTTGGGCAATTTCCCAAAACCCTAGGTCTTGCCCCCATGCTTGCAGACTCATACAAACTTGTCAGTACTCCCAGATCAACTTCATTTCTATGATGGTTTCACATGGACTGACCTGAGGATGCTGAACAGTGAACCAGAATTACCAAATTCTCCATTTATATTAAAAGGAGAACTTTCCCAAACAGTGGTTCCCTGCTCAGAAAGTCCTGGGTTTAGAGTAAAGAAGGAGGAAAACCTCTCTGCACGCTGGGCAGATTCCAAGAAGTAGATTTACTGTGTCAATGGAATTAACCTGGGTAAAGCACTGTGTGAAAGGGTCAGTATTTCTTCTCCTTGCTAGAATTGAACGTGGAACTAATTACAGCTGTAAATTTATCATATGGGCACATACTCATTTAGTACGTGAGTAGATGCTCAATAAGTGATGAAGACCATTTGTGGGGCCAGAATGACATTTCTAGTATATTTATTCGTCAAGCTACCATTCTGTGTTTCTGCTGAGAAAGCTGAGCATTTGGTTCCCAGAACAGCAGTGTCTGGCCATCACCAGGCTGTGACTCATTAAGGGATTACTAACATATGAAATGGCGACTCTGAAGTCTCCGGGCAATTCTATTTTAGGGTCCACAGAAACTGCTACTGCTCGTTTGCCAGCTTGATATAATGGTTCTTAGTGATCTCGCTAGTTCACAGCACATACAGAAACACGCACTTTGACTTCCTTTTAGAATCCTTATACAAATTCAGTTGCAGATTTTTTTCCCAGCATGTTCCCCTTGGTTGAGACTTCATATGGTGTTTTATATGCAGTGTTTCTGCAGCCCCTTCCTGGTCTTTGCCCCCAGTTTCCCTGGCTTTTGCAGTGCAACCAGGGTGAGCTCGCTAAAAATAATGAGTTTTCTTATTTTATTATTTAGCTTTTGATATTTGAAACAATTATCACTGTGAGTAATGAGATCCCCTGAGGGATATGATTTTACACAAGATGCTTTTGAGAACTGAGAGGGGTAGATTAGCTTTGGTCCTCGTGGGCTTCTCTCTCCTCTAAACCCAGTGTACAAAGTTCCAAGTCCACTTCACAGGAGGAAGAATAAGAGCAGGAACTAAAGATTCAGTGGAAGGTAATTCTGCTGAGAGTAGAATTATAGGACGTTGTCATTTCCAAACTACCTGGGAATATTGTGGTTGGATTGATAAAGGCAATATGCTCAGTAAGGGAGGAGAAGAACAGGTACCAAAGTACACTTAGGTAGGGAATTAGTTCTAATGCTCTAGAACATGATAGGGAAACTACAGTCTGCAATAATTTGTGTACATCTCAAATAAACCAGAGAAGGCAACTTGAGTGTTTCCAATGAATAGAATTGATAATATTTGAGGATACAGAAATGCTAATTACCCTACTTCCACCATGATACAGTGTGTTTATGTATCAAATAATACTGTACCCCAGAAATAAGTACACGTATTATATATCAATTTGTAAAGAAGTGGGATGCAAATTAATGCTGCTTTTAAGTTTGTGTAAACAAGCTCTTACATGAGACAACAATGAAATCATATTTTTGAGCACCAAATTTGAGCAGGTGCTGTGTAAATGGTGTCTCATTTAATCTTCATATAAATTAATGGAGCAAATGTTAGCATCCCAATGAACAGGTGCGAACATAGAGAACCAGAGAATCACAGTGACTGGTCCTAGAACACTTGCTAGCAGAGTAAAACCCTGAAGCTCAGGGTGTTACTCTTTGCCTTGCATTGCTCAGTCCATGGTGGGACATGTTCTCTCACAGGAGCTTACTAGATTTTTCACATAAGACTTGTATTTTAACAAAGGTTTATCAGGTGCTAGTAGCCCATGTGACACTTCCTCTCTCCAAGTTTTAACATTGGACAGATACTGCTTGTTTCCTTTCTAGTTTATTTGTTTTCTAAATGTAATGCTGCCATCTGGCTCCTATGTTCTGTGGGCAACAGCAGCAGACATGAGCAAAGAATTCTGGAGCTCGGCGTCACGTAGATCAGGGACTTTCAAACTTCCAGCAAGATGTTCAATATTTTTTCTACTGGGCATCACCAAGAATTAACATAATTAACTTCCTCATACACATACAATGGGCTAAAATTTGGCACCAAGTTAAGTAACTGATTACTTGATTTTTAATTTCTTAGAAACGTTGTTTGTTTTCACAATAGACACAGGCAGTATGTTTTGTGTCTGTGGAATGGATTGTCTATGTGCTATAATTCTCACCCCACCTACTACTTCATGCCAACAGAAAGAGGAAGCAAAGGAAAATCTTCTATGAGAAAATTTTAGCACACTGCAGATCATTAATGTCCTACGAAAGCAAGGTCTACATGACACTTGCAACCTCTTTGCTTTACTGGGAAAAATGAGAGTTATATTAGGGACATAATGAGAGTTAGATTAGGCGACTGCTAATAGTTTCTACTTGTGAAAATATTACCGTTACTTTCAATCTTTTCATTATTTCTCAGGGGGAAAAGATACATTGTGATACCATACTTTTAGGGTCTTTTGCTAGTAGTAAGGGGATATGATTGAACCCTGACTACTCCAGGCATGGGTATACACTCTTGTATTCTCTCTCTCTCTCTCTCTCTCTCTCTCTCTCTGTCTCTCTCTCTCTCTCTCACACACACACACACACAGAGTAACCATATAATGAACAAACTTATTTTTACCTTCTTAAAATGCAATATGTGGTTGTTCCCAGAACAACTTGAAGAATAGTCAAAATACACAAAACGGGGAGTTAAAATTACTCTTATTTTCCCCATGACATTCACCATAAATTCATTTAAGAAAATAGGTAAATATTAGAAGAAAATAAAGTTTCATATTATAGATTGTAATTATACTAGCATACACTCAAATTTCAATGAGTTGAACAAGAAGTCATATCTATATGCTATTATTTTAAAATAATTTTGCAGTTCTTAAACCGAATTGTATTTTTCTAAATGGAAGTAGTATTAGTTATGAACACACAAAGAGTTCAGGGTGAATTTCTTTGAATGATAAGTTTCTCCTAGTGCTTTGTTTTTCTGCCAAATAGCCACTAAGAAGTAAATGCTTCCTATCTTTTCCAATTAAATACTCCTTGAGAGCCCATAAAAAAGGTGTAAGTAGTTGGAAAAATTTGATTTTTATCTTCTTTTTCTAAGTTACATTTTTATTGAAATAGATATTCCTTCTCTGTTGGTTTTCTTTTTTATTTAAAGAATGATGGCTTTAAGTTGAATAACCATCATTACAAAATAAAGGTATATATAAAAGAGAATAGATTTTCTCCTGAGAGAGAATATTTCTGATCTTAAAAATATACAGGAAAAGGAAGAGAAAACTGCTATCAGATACCCTGGAGAGAACCTAGAGAGAGCTGGTCTCCTTTCTGTAGGAAGTCAGGTAGGTGCTCAAATCCTGCAGGATGCAGGCTACAGCAGGGATAAAGGATGCTGTAGGACAGGCCACTGTGTCATCATGGAGACCAAGACATGGGGGCAGAGGGGACTCAAAGCCAAAGCAGACACCTCATTGCAACTCAGTGACATCTTCAGACACAGTTTTGTCATTAACAAGGTCTGCAGCAGGTGAGCTAATCTGGTTAATTAATTTTCATTAATTGCATGAGGGCATTATTAATTGCCTCAGTCAGTACTGCGAAAGCTTCGGGGAAGCAAAGCAGTCAGACCATGGTTCACAGCTGCCTCACGACTATCACTCACCCGAGGAAAGACCAGGCATCTCGCCCACGGAAGCGATGGAGGCAGGTGGGGTTCTCTGGAGGAAATCCCTGACTTGTCAAGGGCTGAGGGTCTGTGAAGTTGAATCTCTTTCATCGGACTCCTTGGCCTTGACAGCATTGTGTGGCATCAATCTTTAAAAAACTGGACTCAGCCCAATTTCCCAGTGTAACTGCATGCCAGGTGAGTTGGCAGGATGACTGTTGTGACAGCGCCAACAGGGTCATTGTCCTCTTTAGGCAAGACAGCAACTGCTGGAGCAGCATTTTAAAGTCGTGGTGGTATGGTTCTCCGAGTCAGGTGCACGGCAAATGCCAAACAGCTGGGGCAAAATATCAGTGCCAAATGATAGGGTGGAGTGGAATCCAAGTAGATTACACTGCTCGAGCACCCCTTTCTGCCAGGCTGCAGGCAAAGGAACTGAAAACAGAGATGGTAAGTTTGAGCTCAGAGCTCCTTAGAAGAGGGGTGTCAGGACTGACACATGTGCCGTCCCTCCAGATTATTTTGCAGAACCTTTTCTGTGCAGTTGGATTGTGAGGGAACGCAGAGGACTTTTCCCCTTTTTCCTGAGGGGAAGGAGGGGTTTGAGGACAATACATAGCTCTCTTTTGCCTTCCACAAGCATAAGAAATCCTGACCTATGTTTTAGCTGGAAAAATAACCTGTCATCTACAACTTAAAGAAGAGGGGTTGGTGCGGGTTCACTGTTTCAGTCCATAGTCAGCTGCAAGGCCAAAACAGTGGCAGAGGAGTCGGGAGGAGGCAAACACACCCAACCCACGGCAGCCAGGAAGCAAAGAGGGGGCAGGAGCCAGGGAAAATACACACACAAGGCCACCTCCAGCCAGCTCCGCCTCTCAGCACGTTCGGCCGTGAGCACCCATGGTGGATCTCCTGACAGCGCCCCCATAATCCAGCCTGCTTCCTGAGCCCCTCTCTGAGCACAGGAGACTCTTGGGGACCTTCTAGATCTAAACCACAGCACCTTGCTTCAGTCCAGTAGCTTTTATCCTGAGGACATGAGGATGCATCCTGCTGGTCATTTCAGATCTGCTGGGTTAGAACTGGACGTAGAGCCACACAAAGGTTCCAATAACGTCCTTGCAGCTGGTATACAAGACATCTACCTTTTACGCATGTGTGACGCTTGGTTGTTCTAAGTCCCTGCTCCTGGCCTATAATGGAGATTCTGTTCATTGTGGCCTGGCCGGCTGTGGCGTGAAGACTCTGGAGCCATCTGGAACACTTCAATACAGGCTTCCTTTTCCCAATCCAATCAAAAAGTGAGTATAAACAATATTGAATGTTTTTATCTTATAGAAATGATACACACCTTTGGAGACAGATAGTCTTTCCCTGATTTGAAAATCACACAATGTATAGGCATGTTAAAGTAGCATGTGGCCTTGCAAAAGTATTAAAATTATTAGGTTTTCATTAAATACTTTTCAAAAGAAAACTAAGAAATGGGACAATTTTGTTGTATGCCTTTTTATGTCATTTGTCTTGCTTTAATATGCATTTTCTCAATAAACTCTATTTCCTGATGATATTGGAGTTTATTGGCTAAAGTATTCTTATAACAGGCTCTGAGCCTCTGAAAAGAGAGGTAATTCCCTACTTATCTTGTGATCCCCCCAGTGCCTGAAATTGCAAGGTGTGTGACAAGTGTGTGTTAAATTGAAATGAGTGAAACATATTTGATGACATTATAGCCACTGAAATTAACTCAAATCACTAATCTTGTGGTTAATGTATGCTGTTCATCTTAAATAAATGAGTTAGTAGATGTTTTTCAATCAATGTTTTATTTCTATGGTTGAAGCACTTTAATTTAAATAAAATTCTATGGGTAACTGAAACATATGCTTGAGGAAAAAATCTACAGTTTGCATTTATTCAGTAGCAAGAAATACACTGAATGCCTATGAAACTTTTATGAAAAGATGATTGAATTAATATTCTGGCACATAACATCAGTATTTCTAAAAATACCAAGTGAAATCCATTGATGTCGTATCCATTACCTCTGGTGTTTCACAAAAAATGAATAGAATTTTAATATTTTTAATTTTTCTCTATTTTTCCCTTAAAGCAATGATTCTTTTAGCCAAAGGGCTATCAAAATGCCTACTATGAATATTATATTTTGAAACAGTTCTAAATGGCCACAGTAAGAAACTATGATTTATTGGTGTATAGAAAAAAACACTTATAAAGACAAAAGGTCTCCAAAATGGAGGTCAGAGGCAGGAATTAGGTTAATACAAACTGTAAAAAATGTATAAAAACATGTGGAAAAAAACCAGCTGAAAGTGTGTGAGGGACCAGCGAAAATTCCAATCCTCAGTTTTAGAAAACAACACATAAATAGCTCTTATTAATATTGTTTTGTTTTGTTTGTGTTGTGGTTTTTGCAGTACTAATGATTAAATCCAGAGCCTTCACACTGAGCTACATCCCACTCTTTTTCTAAAATTATTTTTTATTTTGAGACAGGGTCTCACTAAATAGCTAATTTGTCTAAACTGGACTTGAACATGTGATCCTTTTGCCTCAGCCTTACAGATGTTGGGGTTACAGTTATGCACCACGACGCCTGGCTCAAAATGTTATTTTGAAGAAGCTTAGAATGTTACATGAGAATTTGGAGATGATGAAAAGATAATCCTTTTTATCTGGATATTTTGAACTGTTTATTTTACCGGGATATCTGAAGTTTCTTGATCAGTTTTTTCACGTGGCAATTATTTTCACATACTAATTAATTTTGGGGGGCCTTGCTAGCCATAAAGTTTTTGTCTTAACCTCTGGAATTGTTAACGAAAGCATCCTTAGACATCGTGTAAAGAAATCAGCATAGCTTTTACCTAATTAATTATCTTTAGGGACAAAGAAATTGGAATTTCACTTATTTTTCATTTAGTATAAGAAATTTTTCATTCCTTTTTCCCTGTTATATCATTACATCACTGAATACTATTTTTTATTTTGCAATTGGCATACTGGTTTTAGTGCATGTTTGATTTACAGAATAGTGAGTTTTATTCTGGGAAACTGGTACATGTCTATAACATATATAAGATGAGATTTTCAACAAGATATTTAAGCCCAGTTATCCACAAGCCACCAAGGTATACTGTACCACACTTCAAACATTACCAGAAGTATTTTTTAAGAGTGAGCTGTTTGGGGCCTGAGAAAAGTAATGGATCAATTCACTACCTAAGAATGGGCTACCGAACATGCACGGGATCTGGTTTCATTTCCATCCAGGAATGAGTGAAGGTCATTCCTCTGTAACTCAGTATGAAGTGAGAGTGGGAAATGAATACAGCTGTGTTTTGTTACAGGTTGAGAAGTCTACAGAAGAAGTGTGGGAAGAACTGATACATCAGAAAAGGAGAGGGAGAAGGAGAAGCAGACAGACGATTTCCTCTTCTTGTGAGCCCCAATTTGAGTCGGGGAGTGGCTTTGGTTGCCCCATGCAGAGAGCCCGCCTGAGTGCTATTTCATTCTCTGGAGTATTCAGCATGGAGCGCTCGCCCCCTTTCTCCACAGACTTGCTCCTGCCATTTTTAGCATAGAGTTTCACATTTAGAATGTCACCACGTAAAAGAATCTTGAAATAATGTGTGTATTTAGACCTTCATTTTTTTCAGTCTATACCTTGTGCCTCACAATTTTCAAATAATTTCAGTTTATAATTCATCAAAGTATCAATGAATTATTAAATGCAATCTAAATGTATCAGAAGCTAACACTTCCAGCTGGCGGCAAACCCAAATGTATGAAATTAATAGCATTTTTCATCCCAGGAATCTATGGTACATTAACAGCAACACATGTGCTTATAGAAAACATTGTTGCAAGGCATTGGGAAATTATTCCAGTGAGAATGGGTGTAATTATAATTATAAATTAAAATAATAATAGCTCCTTTGGGGAGCAGAAAACTCTTTCCTGAGATTTTTTTTTCTATGATTTCGATATGAGCTTAAAGTTTTTCACTCAGAGTGAAAACAGGAGGAAACAGTTTATCAATAACAAACAAGGAAATAAATTATAAGAAATAGTTTCAGCTAAAGAACCAGATGTATAATTACCAACAGAGGAATTTAGACAAAAATAATTTTCTACTCACATTCAATAGGTTTTAATCAGTAGTAGATTGATGAAGAAATTTGAGTGGTGGATGAACTGATACATCAGAAACTATTGGCAAGTGAAATATTATTTACGGTGATTTGTATCTTGTGTGGAGACAGGGCACTGAGCAGGGAACAAAGGGAGGAAGAGGGAAGGAAGGAAGGAGGGAAGGAAGGAGGGAGGGAAGGAAGGAGGGAAGGAAGGAGGGAGGGAAAGAAGGAGGGAGCGAAGGAAGGAAGATGGGAAGGAAGGAAGAAAGATAGGAAGGAGGGAGGGAAGGAAGGAGGGAAGGAAGGCAGGAGGGAAAGAAGGAAGGAAGATAGGAAGGAAGGAGGGAAGGAAGGAAGGAATCAGCCTACAGGAGAGTTAGGAAAAACAAAGTTGTGCTGCTAAAGTCTTTAATAAATTATTCAGGTACATTAAGATCAAATAGAATAGTTTAAGAATTATTAGGATAAGGAGAGTCTGGTAAGGAAGCCAAAGAAATTTGGCATAGTCAAGGAGATTTCAAAGCATCATGCAGTCAGAGGACTATGATACGGATGAAATGCTGTGCTCGGCGATTGTGCTCAAGGATTTTACAAGGTCACTTGTAGTCCCTAACCCGGCTTCATCCTTAGTCTGCTAAGGAGCACACGGTAAAGCCTATGACACTGGATTCTACCACCTAACCTAGTCATTTATGTACACACACACACACACACACACACACACACACACACTCACACACTCACACATGTGTATAATGTATATCACACATTACTTGTTACATTTGCACTAATTACAACTTCTGCAAGGACATCTGAACCCAGGTCAGCTTTCCAGGGTGTTTACTAACTGTTAACTCTCTGTGGATATGGATAATTAAGCTTGGAACTTCTGCCTATCTCTGCATTTCAGGAATCCACGGCTAGTTTCATTCTCTACTTTCCCCTCTGGGATTCATCTTGCTGCTCAAGTTATCAAGAGGTGCTGCATACCATTGTTCCTAAACCTCCACTTTTCTTGGCCTACATGGTATCAGGGTACAGGAGAAAAAGAGAGTGGATATGAAAGGGTTTTTACTTGATACTTGCTACACACATGAAAGATTATGCAGAAACAGAAACGGTGGCAGTCTCTGCTGTGTCATGATAATAGGACAGCCTTTCTCCCAGGCAGGCTCTATCACATTTGATGGATCATTTTCTTTAATCCTGAAAATGCAGTAGTCCTAATTATTATTTTTATAGCTGAGATACAGAAAGTAATGTGATATGCGGAGATTCATAGAAGACAGTTTTGTCTCCATGGGAGGCTTTACTCTGCATCCTGGGTTGGTTATTTTGCTGGACAGGTGCAAACATGTTGAAACTGGATATTTCTCATGTTGGGAGAACTTCAGAATTAGTAGCAGAGGCAAATATGGAAACAACAGAGTAGAACAGAAGCTTAGGGGAAGAAGAAGCTAAATTCTAGGAGATCAATCAAGAAAAAGTATTTCAAATGCAAGAGATACTTTTTGTATTTAGGAAAGATTTCATCAAACTAAGAGTGAAGATGGGATTTACCAGGAAAACAGAGAGAGATAGAGCCAGGCTTTAGAAAATCCACTAACTTGTGAGCAGCAGATAAAGTAGGTGGATCAGCAAACCTGGCCTGAGGGAAGGGCCTCAGCAGCAGTCTTGGGGGCCAGCTCTATCTCTAACTTGCAGGAAATACATTCAAGACAAATGATTGGATTTTCCTTGTGGTCATCCTTTTTTGTACCATACACTTGGTGCCAACAATGTTCAATGTGGGATGCTGAACCAGAATGACTTTCCCAGTGGGAGAGCCAGGTGGAATCTCAAAGTCCTCACAGCTGTGAGAACAGGAGCCCAATAATTAGCAGAGCCTAAAATGTCCTATCTTGTACATGAGTGCTGTAACCTGATGTGCTTCCTCCACATTTATATGGATGTGGCTCTCCAAGGTGATGACGTCAGGAGGTGTGGACTTTGGGAACTTTAGGAGAGGGACGATAACATGCTCCCTCCTTCTCTTCTCCACCATGTGAGGACACAGCAAGAAGATGACCATCTGTCAGCCTCCTGGAAGTGGCCCTGACGATGTCCATCTTGTTCTCAGGTGTCCCTGTCTTTAGAAGTATGAGAAGGACTGTGGTGTCGGCTGTGGCACTTGGTGATGGGATGGTAAACCTCCCCCAGTAGATGGAGGTGGCAAAGCAATGGAGAGAGCTCCACAAAGACGTTGGGGCCTGAGAGGCACCAAACAGTAGCAACCGTGTCAGGCTTGTAGCTGCAAGGGGCCAAAGGAGAACTGAAGCCACAGGCTAAGGGTAAAGCTGCAGATTTGGAGTCTCCAGGGACTGAATGCTGAGGATTCAGCATTCAGGGATGGTGGAGAGTCCTGCTGCTTTAGCCTGGTGGTTGATCTCCAGCTCTTGGGCACTTGTCTTCCTGCAGCAAGCTTTTGTGAGAAAGGACCCACCAACAGCACATTCTCTTCCCTCTCTGGACTCTGCAGATAGATACAGGCACTTTCAAAACATGGTCTGTGCTGAAGTTTTTGTACAAGTTATTAAAACCATTAGCTATATAAAGCAAATTTCCTCAGGAGCTCTTGTTGCCTTGACCACAAATATCTCCTTCATCCTCAAACAGATGAATCATTAGGTAAGCCCTGCTGGTTGTAGCAGCTGGTTGTATGTGAAGCCACCCTTCCAGCCTAACTAGATGAAGTACAGGGGCTGATCAGAAAATATGATGCATATTAAAATTTGAAAAAAGTTTAGGTTTATTACAGTAAAAGGCAACACCATGGATCCCCTCAAAATCCTCCCCTAACTTTGAATGCACTCATCCTATGGTCCTTGCCACTTTCTGCAACAGCTCTGGATTCCTTTTCCTGAGTGTCTTTACCAGGTGGGATCTAAAAACAGTGAGTGTTTGTGCTAAGCACCATCCAATGGAAAGGCAGGCTTGTGAAAACATGCCACTGTGTCCTTATCCACCTTAGCTACGGGATCTGGCACCGTGCAACTTCTGGCTCTTCCCTAAAGTCAAAATGACTAGGAAAGGAAATGTTTTGAACCCATTCAGGACATCAAGGCAGTTAGGACAGCACAGCTGAAGACCCTCAGGAAAGAGGACTTCAGAGCTGCTGCAGAAAGTGGCGCGGATGAGGGGGTAAGTGTGTTTGATACAAGGGGGATGTTTTTGAGAGGGATTAATGTTAATATGATTTTTGATAAACTAATTTAAAAAAACATTTGCCTTATTTTCTGACCACACATTGTAGAAGCTATTTTTCCATGTGTCCCTATCTGTTGAATCCCTCAAGGGAAATAAGGCATTCATAGCTACACAATGCTTCACACAACATTTTTCAATAAAGTTCTGAATGAAACCACCCCTTTCCCTCCTCTTCCTATGCTGCCCAGCACTAGATCTGGCAGGCAGTCCTTGGGTTTTCCTTTTGTGACCTGTACCAGATTCTTACTCCATTGGTTGTTCTTGGGTCTGATTACCCGCCAGGCTCTGTCTGCTCCATTCTCTTGGCCATCACTGTTTCCTCCATGGTCCCTTTTCCTTTTTCTGAGCCATAAAATGGAAGATGTCTGCACTTTTTTCCCCTGGGGCGAGGGGAGCAGAATGGGTGTCTAGAAATGGGAATCAGATCAGTTGCTTTCTGTCAACCACAGGAAAGTTTGAGGTACCTGCATATAAGGGTTCCATTGCTGATATTTTTTCCCATTACTGTCTTTCTTACTGTTAGTGTGGTGTTGTGGGATCTAGAATCCCCTTGTCCGTTTGTAAAGTCGTGCTCGTTTTTACCCGGAACAAATCATTAAGTTAGCACTCAAATCTCTTAGCCATTATTTCTATAATCTAATGACCACCTAGCTGGTCTTTACTCCTGTTTGCTGAGTGAGTCTTGGTGCATCAACCCTTGTGAGAGTCACTGTTTTGAAGCCCGTTGGGCAAGAGCTACTTTTGGAGCCCACATCTGCAGTGCCAGTTAGTTCTGACTTCTTCCTTTTAGGACCGTGTTATGGATGTCCCTAAAGTAGAGACACAGAAACAGGCTAGGTGCTGTGGAGCAGCAAGTGTAAAGAAGACTGAGGTGATTATCATATAATTATACAAAAGGTTGGCTACAACACAAACGCATTTGAAAGGAAATGAAGATAATGAAAGGTTCTGAGAAGTGGCCGCTGTCTTAGATGGGATTATTCATGTGCATAAAAGAAATATAATAGACATAGAATGTGCGATGACAACTCAGAGAAAGTGAGGATATGTCAGTGCGGTTTAGCCCATGAAAATGAAGTTCAGCATCTTGAGCACTGGCACAAAAGGACGTCCGTGTGATTTAAATAAGCTTTATGCAGAACTAAATATAAAGTCTTTCCTATCAGCCAGGGAGTGTGCAGGGACAGGGCAAGCTCTTCTGCGACACGAGCTCCGTTTTGCCAGCTACCATGGAGGGAGTGACTTGTACTTGAAAATGCTGCTGTATGCTTTAAATGACAAACAGGTATGGGGTGCATTTGGGACATAGTAAGCACTCTCTGAGTACTAATTCTCTCCTAACACCATGCTAGGATTTCAGCACACACAGTGGACCTGCAGCAACAATATCACAGCTCACTCTTAGCAGGGAAAGGGACCAAGAGACGGAGGGAGGGGTGAAGAAAAGAAAGAGAAAGGGGTAAGAAAAGGTTGAAGATGAGTCATGTGTGTGCACCAGCTTGCCCTGAGGGATGCGATCACCGTGTACTACACACGGACACTAAGAAAACATGGAAGAAACATGTCTGAGACAAGTGTGGTGTAATGGGAAGAGCGCTGGATTCTGTCACTTTCTGTGCCTCTAACTATGGAGACTCCGGCAGGACAAAGACACTCCCTCTTTCTCTAGGTCTTTTCACCTTTTTTTTTCTTTCTAAAATAATCATTTTATTTTGAATTAATTTTTTAAAAAATTAAGCTTATTGGTATATTTTAGAAACACATACTGATCATATTCATTATAGGGAATTTGTACCTGTATGCGATACATTTATATATCTCTACACGATATCTTTTTTTCCCCTTAATCTCCTCTCCTCCCTTCAACCCCTCTTCCCCTCCCTATTTGCAAAGATTTGTTTCCATTTTATCCTCTTTAAAATCATTTTTCCCTTTTCCCTTCCTTCCTTTTCCCCTTCCCCTTCCCTAGTTCCTCCTTCATTTTGAATAGTTTCTTCCCATTCACAGTATCTATTGTATATTTTGGTCCTCATTCACTCTTCCAGATTCTCACACCAGAGAGATAATGCTAGAGCCTAGTGTCAGCTGTGAATTTAGCACTGAGTTAACTGATGCACCTGATAGGGTACTTGAAGGTTGTAGCATGCTGTAAAGGGCAGCAATCTTGCTATTGTCACATTTCATTATGCTGATTGTTTTTCCATCAAAATCAGAGATATTCCTGTAGACAGAATGCATTCTGAGGGACTGCATTTTCCATGCCCTGGGATATTTATAAAGATAAAATAACATACAAGAAAGACTATACTGTAAAACTCATTATGAGTACATTGTAAAACCAAGATTTATAACATCACTTAAGGTTCCGTGTTTCTCCATTTCCAGGAAGCAGTTTGTCCCCAAATCCTGTTGTTTATGCTCTGAATCAATGTCTATTGTATGGTAAAGTTTCTCCCCTAGGCAGGCTTCATGGGTCCAGAAACCAAGGCACGAAAGTGGGAATGGTAACATTCACCATTATCCTTAGTGTTTCACTACCAAAGTTCTGCTCACCAAAAGTCTTAATTTCAAAAGAAGGAAGACTTGCACCAGGAAGCAAAACAATGATTCTATTGAACTGGAAGCAAAATCATCTCCCTGGTCATTTTGAGCTCTTCATGACTCTGAAAAAATGAGCTAAAAAGAGAGTGATGGTATTGCAAGGAATGATTGACCCAGACTATCAAGGGAAAATTAGATTACTACTATGCCATGGAGGAGAGGAAGAATATATTTAGAACACAGGAGGTGCTTCAAGGAACCTCCTACTATTACCACACCCTGTTATTAAGGTCAGTGGGAATTTAGAACAACCCGAAGCAAGCAGGATGAAACATGGCCAAGATCCTTCAGGAGTGAAGGGTGGATCACTCCTCTAGGAAAATAACCAAGATTGCTGAGATGATGCTGAAGGTCAAGGTAACTGAGAATGGATAGGTAGTGGAAGAAGGGAGTTGTAAATGCCAGCTACAAGTGTGTGAACAGTTATAGAAACAAAGATTGTAATTTTTTCTTATTGTGTTCATATATATATATATATTAAACTATATATGGAATATGTAATATATATGGTATCTTTGTTTTGTTCCTTGCTATCATAATGTTGATAAACTTAATATTGGTTAAGTATTGTTAGATGTATATTTTAGCATTTACAACATGAAATCTTAAGAGAAGAGTAAGTGTCACCCATAGGAAAACTTTCCTTTCTATTCTGAGGAGAAAATTAGTGAACTTCTCCTTTCAGGCAGAATAGTTTACATTAGTAATCTCGAGCTTGCTATTGGGTTTGGAGACCAAGTATGGTTTCATGATATACATCTAGGTGTTAAGTTATCAAGCTGTGAAATGTGATGGTTAACTGTAGTGTCAACTTAAATGGATCAAGAAATGCCTAGCAGACTAGTGGAGCACAGTTCAGGTGTGTCTGGGTGATTAACTCATGAGCTGCAAACTGAAAAGGGAAGACCCAGCTTGGGTCTTAATGGTAGCAAACCATAGGTCTGTAGCCCAGATGGAAAACAAAGGGAGAGAAGGAAGCCTACCTTTTTTCAGAGGTGCTTCTGCTTGTTGCCAGCACAGGCTTATCAGTCTTCTGGTGCAGACCCTTAGGCTTCCAGACATGCACTTACACTAAACTCTGTAATGAGCTTGAGGCCATCAACCTTAGACTGGTCTCAAGGTGCATCCTTTTCCCTACAAATGACTCAGGTTTATCCTCCTTTATTCCATTGTATGTAAAAACTACACTTCTTTCAGCCATTCTTCTTCTGATGGATGTGCAGGCTACTTCCAAGATTTAACTATTATGAATTGTGCTGTTGTAAACATGGGTGTGTATGGATCACCTGCTTTTTCTTGTAAAGACACTAATATCATTCATGACGCCTCTACCTTCCTGAGATGATTACCACTCAAAGGCCCCATCTTCAAAAGCCATCACCTTTGAGCATTTGCATGTACTTTGGGAAGACACAATCATAACTCACCAATCTTGTGTAGTCACTGCTACTTAATATTGTCAATAGAAGTAGAGCAGTCACATTTAGAGTACACTTCTTTTCTCTACAACGTTAGGGTGCTATTATGGTTACAAAAGAATTCTCATTAAACATTTGGCCTAGAGAAAAGAATTGTAGAAAGCTCATCCTGTAAACATTCTTTTGGAAAAAAAACTTTCATGACCATGTACTTGAGAATGCTCTCCTGAGGTTTAAATAAAATAATGTTTTTGGAGTGCTGAAATGTCTTTTTGACACATAGTACATAAGGTGCACTGGAATTTCTATTTCTTAAATTAGATCTTTCTAGTTATGTGTAGAAAAATATTCTGTTTGTGTTGCTTGAAATTCCCTTCAGTAAAAATTCATGATTGAAACTTGTTTCCTGCTGTATGTGCTGAGAAATGCTGGCCTCCCATAACACAGTGGTCTGAGAATCATATTATGCTGAATTTGTCTGTTTGAAAACCAAGGTAACTTCCAGATTGTGCTGAGATGAAAACAAACCTATTTCTCTCCCTCTTCCAAGAACTTTCTGGACAACAGCAAGGTTAATATGATACTTCTGCACATTTCTCATGGATAAAGCAATTTTGGGTCACTTTTCCTCTATTATCCCCACCTTCTGATACGTGTACCTACCATGAACATGAAACTGGCAATAGGTTAGAGAAAGAGAGATGGAGATGTGAATGCATAAGAACTGTATTCTAAAAGTGGGGGTTTACTTATTTATTTACCCAACATGTGTTTGTTGAACTTTATAGTGTGCCTGAGTATCAGAGATTGCTGCTTATGCAATATTTACCTTCTAGCAGACAAAGTATCCAGACAAAAAGCCAAGATGTCTAACAGATCTAAATGGAATACAATTTTGATCCTGGAATGTGAAGTTGAATGTGAATAAACAATATAATTTCTCTAGTAGAGCCTTTGGAACTATGTAGGAGTCCATCTTATCAATCATGACCGATTCTTTATAGTTCACAAAGGGAGCTAACTAGGGAAGGAACATTTTCTGCTTCTCTCCATTGGCCCAGCAAATGGAAAGGTTATTAGGTGTTGGCACAGAGCAATAATGCAGCTCTGGGGACTCGTGCTGTGCTGAGGGACAGAACCCAATTACTTTCTGTAGCAAAATAAGATTTCTGTCTACCTCTTTGATTCAAAACCAAAGTTTCATGCTTCATTTGTGTTTTTCTTTTTTTTCTCTGGGCAAAATGAGCTTCCAATTCTAAAGATGGTACTCTAAGGCAATTGTCTATATTGACCAGAGTTTGTCAGTTGAATGTTTGTATATCCTTTTCTGCCAGCACAGTGAGCACAATGTCATTTGGGAAACAATTAGAATAAACATGCAGTTCGTTATTGATGTAACCGTGATAAATACCTATTGCATTCCCTCAGTCTCCACAATCCCTTCTGAGTCAGGAGGTTTCGATTTAAAACATATGATGCCCTGACTCTATGACTTAGAAACCTCAGTCGGGACACTAATTCTAAAAGACAGTCAAAATTTCCATCCTGCTCAGAATTATTAAAGCATATCTTGACCATTGAACTATATCATTTAATTCTATCCTATCAAAGTAAACTATAAGTGCTATTATTTTCTTCCATATGATAAGCAAATTTAGCTCAGAGTGGTACAAGAGATATGTTTGTGGAAAAGAGAGAATTGGTGTTTATATTTATTAAATGGTAATGATTAGCTTATCCAGCCATATTTTCTATTGTTTGATTTTTTTTTGCAAAACCATATTATTTGTGCATTATTTTATCTTCTACAACTACTGTTAAGGACCTTAGGAATTTAAATTACTAAAATTAAATACATTCCAGTCTTTTTCTAGCATCCATCCGGACCTTAGATTCATCATCCATGATGAATCTTCCACCTGGAGTGAAAATTCTGCCACTTGTATATTAAAATATTTTGATGCTTAAATATTACATCAAAATATGTGTCCTTCAAGAATATAAAATATATTGAACAAGAGGAAAATAAATCAAGATGTACAGTCAGACAGAATAAAGTTCTTAGGAGTATATGGATGTCATTAGAATGGAACAAGGAACACACTGATCAAATCTGCCCAAGAAACCTATCTTATTTATCACACTACTTTTTGCTCCAAACATAGAAGGAAACATAGTAGGTCTTTGATATAAATTGTCTTAATGCATACTCTTTAAACACAAAGCATTTGGAATAGGTACAAACCATGGTTCATAGGAAAAGGAAAGTATAATTAAAGAAAGATTTGTATGACATGTGATTGAAAATATAGTGAATGTTTAAACTAAAAAGGTACAACAGTGAAAAATACATTGCCATTAATACCCCATTACATCCCTCCTGTCATTTTGAGTGCATTCATCCCATTGTTTTTACTATTTTCTGCAGCAGCTCTGGAGTCCTCTTTCCTGAATGTCTTCAGTTATACTGTCCTGACTGCTTTAATGCCCTTAATAGATTCAAAATATTCTTTTCTTATTGTCACTTGAACTTTGGAGAAGAACCAGGATTGGTAAGGTGCCAGAGTTGCTGAATAAGGTGGATAAGACCACAGTATCGTTTTTTATCAGCCTAAAAGTCCATTGGATAGCACTTGACAGCAGCATTCACCATGTTGTTAACCACACTTGCTAAAGACACTCAGAAAAGGGGACTTGAGAACTGCTGCAGAAAGTGGCAAGGGTGATGGGATGAGTGTGTTTAGGGGGAGGATAAGGAGAGTTAATGATAGCATCTTTTTACTTTAATAATTTATCTTGATTTAAACATTCACCATGTTTTGATCAATCACTGCACAATTACAAGAAATTTCTTTCACCTCCCAGGTAAGTCATTTGCAGGTGGACATTTGGGAATAGTATGTCACAAGGTAGTGTAGGACGGTTTGGTTAGGACCAGGACTCCACAGCCAAGGTCAGGTCTGGATCTAAGCAGACTGAGGACAGTGGAGCCATGACCTCCACATTTCACACAGCAGGAAAGAGGTGGTAGGAAAGGGCAGGAGAGAGTACACTTCGTGGTCTGCTCCACTTCAGAGACAATTTCAAGAAACTCAGTTCTTTATGCTTCACTGGCCAGAATTTTGTGAAATGTCTACTTCTTGCTGTAAAAGAAGCTAGAGAATACTGATGCCTAGCAGAGCACAGTGCTGCCAAGAATTACATCAAAATTCAGGCCAAAGAATAAACGGCTGATGGGAAGGGCAGTAAGTCTCTGAACTCAGCCTACTGTAGCCACGGATGCTGGAGAGGGGAGAGGGTGATTTTTAGAACGCACCAATTATGGCAGAAATCAAATGAAGGAAGGGATGGGACAGGGACCCAAAGTCTCCTGCTACAACATAAATCAAGAAAAGAAGCCCCTTTTGTCACTTATATACATTAGGAATTTGGCATTGTGTTCCTGGTTTTTCTTTTTAATATGAAGCATTTTCCCGCAATTTCTTAAAGACATGCCATAGTAAATGTAGAAGTTAAAGATTTCTGTGCGATGAATGACATTGCATTATCTTTCCAAGCCTCCACTCAAGCCCTGGAAGACAGTATCACCTGTGTGTTTATATCTAACCTAAGAAACGACCAAAATCTTAATTGCAGTGAAGCTTTCCAACGACCTTGGAAGAATCAGTGAATCCAAAATCAGAAACAATGTTGTCTTTGCCATCCCTGAGTCATATGCATAAACTAGAAGAAACAGTATTTTACCAACACGGAATGTGCATTGAAGCTTCCAATAAACCTTGTCACTGAGCCCTCGACTTGATATTCTAGTGTTCTTTGAAGTATTAAATTGCTATGTAGTGCACTTCAAAGTATGTGTCTTGGTAATTTTTCATTTGCTGAGACACAATACAATGTCTGACACCCATAACTCAAAGGAAGAGAGGTTTATCTTGGCTGGAAGTTTGTAGAGGTTCAGTGCATAGTCAGCTGGACCCAAGAAAGGGTGGCATGGCAGAGGGGCATTGTGGACAGGCAACAGAGAGAGATCAAGGGAGGAGAGAGATAGATCCTTCCAGGCCATGCCTTAGTGTTCCTCCTCCTCCAACCAGAACGCAGTCTCCAATGTCACATTCAGTTAATCTACTGATGAATATCATGCACAAATGATCCAAAGAATTCCCAAAAGCCATGCCTTTGAGTTCATCAGGCTTTGGGGGAACATCTATATATAAACCATAACAGTATTTTAAAAATAGCAATATTATAAACAGAATACTATTTAAACAATTGTCTCCAGGCCAACATCCACTGGGGCAGTGCAATTGTACAAATCGTCATCTGACATGAGATGTTAGGCCCTGTGTGAGAGCCCCCTGGATTTCTGCATAGTGCTCCCAGAAGTGTGGCTGGGGAGGAGTTTGGAAGTAGAGGTCTCAGAGCTGCTGGATCAGGGAGCCTGTGGTGTCAGGGTACTCAGGCTTTTCCACTGTGCAAGGCACAGGGAACCCTGCTTTCTCCCTGGGAGGCCTGGTGAAGGCAAGCATCAGGAATCAAGCTGCAGAGATGGGATTTTTCGAGGGATTACTTGATATATTCAAGCAGTCAAGCACAATTTTAGTCTAAAACACTCAAGTATCCTTACAGAGATTTTGAAATATAGAATCTCTAGTCCCACTCTGTATTTACTGAATCAGAACCTGTATTTGCTAAGATCATAGGTGATTTGTATACATGTGAAAGTGTAGAAGAACCACTTTGAAAAATCAATCAAAAGCTGCAAGGTGTGGTGAAACACACCTGTAACCCCAGGACTCCGGGAAGCTGAGGCAGGAGGATCACAAGTTTAAGCCCAGCCTGGACAAGCTAATGACTTAGCAAGACTCTATCTCAGAATACAAAATTTTGAAAAGGGCTTGGAATGTAGCTCATTGCAAGGGCCCTGGGTTCAACTGACAGTAACACAAATATAAATAAATGCAAAATTATTTAGGGGAACATTTCCATAATTAAAATATATGAATGTATAATATAAATATGTATAATAATATATCATATACATAATTTACACAATAATGTAAAGTATTATAGTATACATTTATTGTGATATATAAAATATGTATATAGATGATCAAAACATAGTGACTTTTAAATTAAAACTTTGTTATGGTAATAGGTACATTACTATCCATCCTCAAAATACTCCCCTTCCCACTTCAAACAGGCTCATCCCATTCTTGCTATTTTCTGCCGCAGCCCTGGAGTCCTCTTTCCTGAGTGTCTTTATGAGGTGTGGTCAAAAATACACTAAACACTGCTTCCCAATACCATCCAATGGAGAAACAAGCTCATAAAAAAATGATTATTTGTCCTCATCCACCTTAGTCACTGAACCTGGCACTGCGTGGCTTCTGGCTCTTCCCCAAAGTCACAATGACTATGAAAGGGAGATATTTGAATTCATTCAGGACATCAAAGCGGCCAGGACAGTGCAGCTAAAGACCCTCAACAAAGAGGACTCTAGCGCTGCTGCAGGCAGCGGCAAGGACGATGGGATGAGTGTGTTACAAGTGAGAGGCAGAATTTTGAAGGGATTCTTGCAATGTGCCTTTTACTGAAATATTTTCTTTAATTTGAACGTTCCTTGTACGTTTGAGCACATCTCATACACATATGTTAAAACTTTGGCTATAGAAGTATAATTGGTACCTGTAGTTTACATGTGGCAACACTTAAAAGTGCTTCTGTTTAGCAGGAATAAAAAGGCCAAAGTAAGTCTATGTTTTGGGAAAGAGATGCTTTGATTGTAATTCCACAGAGACAGGATGTCCGACGTAGAGAAAATTAAAGACCAGTTTTTACTATTCTTTCTTTTTCCTTCTTTGTGTTTTACAAAATATTTTGCAATAGTTTGCACAGACATCCCAGAACCTGTCTTGAAACACTATGCAACGTGGCAAATGAATATGTTGCACAGAGGGGTCAGCCTACACTTGGGATCCTGTAACTATTGGAAGGGCAAATCTGTGGAACAAAAAATAAAGACTTCTGTGCCTTGCATCTGACTCAGTTTCCTCTTATCCACTGCTATAGGGGAGGGAATTTGACAAGTGCAAACAAATCTGATGGTCTCTTTCTTGTTTTTATTAATAATGTGCCTTTGCAATGCATAACAGTTATGCTTGTTGTGGAGAGCTGACACATGTACAGAACATATCTTGATCATTTTGATGTCGTTACTCCTTTTCCCTTAACCTCTCCAATCCCCTCTTCATCTCCAAACTGCCTTTTCATGGTTTCTCTAATATGGGAATAAACACTAACAAATAAATGAGTAAAATAAGGGAGAGATGATAGGAAAGAAGCATCTGCATCTTTGACCCTGGCATCTTTCAAATGATAAACCCTCTTGTGAGGAAGTGCGTTTCTGCCAGAGCTCTTACAAAAGCTTCACCTACAATCTTAGAAATGCTGCAAAGCTTAATTCAGATTATTTTTCATAAAAACCTTCTCACATGGTGCTTTTTTCTTTGAATACGTTTTGCCGTATTCATGCTCACACCTAAATGAATTTTCACAGCTCTGTTTTACTGATCTTTTGGTGACTTCCTGAAATTCACTACATGTAATCCAAATGCTATGTTTATACTCAATATTTATAAATTTCTTAGTTGAGTATCTTATTTATGAAAACCTTTATTAATTCTACATATAATAGATATCACTAACACAGTTTTAGGTGGACATGACCATAAGCACAGCAGAGACCAAAGGGTCCTTATAAACCATTAAGCTTTTATATTTCACAATTGCTTTGTTTATGTAACATGAGGAAATATGGTTATTAATTTTCGAGAGAAAGTAAAATTATTTATTTGTACAAATGAACAGCTTCTCATCCTATCTCAAAATTTGAAAGGTCTGCCTTACTCTGTTTGGGCTATCATAGAACATATTATAGTTGTTTAACTTGGGCAATGGAAATATATTTTCTGATAACCCTGTAAACTGGAAACCCTAGGTCAAAGGCCTCAAGTCAGTGTATGGTGAGGATTTTCTTCTTGGCTCAAAGGTGGTGACCGATTTCTTGGTGTTAGCTCACATGAAGGCTCGTTGGAGCATGTGAGAGAGGAATGGGGATGAGCAAGGGGATAGAGGGAAAAAGAGGGGGTAAGAAGGTGAGTGAGTCCTGATGTCTCTTCTTACAAGAATGCTAATGATTATCACATGCTCAAAACTCATCTCACCCTAATACATCCAAAAGCGCCCATCTCTAGATTCCATCCCGTTGATGGTGAGGGCTTCAGCGGTTTTGCGAATGTTGGGACAGCATAAACTTCCAGTTCACAGCCAGGCCCCTGCACTGCCCCTCCGCAAGGAAGAAACTCCTAGCACAATCAGGTGTTGGACAATTCTCATTCTGTTTTTTTATCACATAGCCCCGTTGCTGAATCTCATGTGTAATAGAAATGCTGACTGGGGCTCAGTTGGCAAAACAAAACAAAACAAAACAAAACACCACCAGTCGCAATTAGGAGTATGTAACTGATACACTGTATTGACATTTATTAGACCCAAGTTGCATCTTATTATTTTTAATACGTTCCATCATTCAACACGCATTTACACAGTGCCTGCTGTAACCTAAGTAATTGCCTTGAAAGCGCTTAATGAATCAGAGGGTCCATTTTATTATTGAGAAGTTCACAGTCCAGTTAGGAAAATAAGCATGAAGCAAAGGAGCTTTAGTTACAGTGTGGTAAGTGTTATCATAGCGATAAGCACTGGGTGTTACAGGGAGACGAGAGCTTAGAGACAGAGAATTCACAGTGCTCCATGGAGCAGGCTAACTAGGCACTGGTTCACACCTGGTCTGGGTCTCCTGAGACGGAATATGGATACACATATGTTACAGGAAGTGGATTTACTCCCCATCAATAGGCAACAAGGATAATTGAAACCCAGAATCGCTGAGAGCCAGTTCCCTGAAGCTCAGGAAAACTGCTTAGTGCAGATGGAGTGGTATCCGCAAGAGCACGATTTGCACCACATGAAAGTACTCCAGCAAGCCGTCTGCCCTGGGTCATGTACTCCAGGGGCTCATTGTTGGGGCAAGAGCACACATTGGGCTCAGACTGTGGACCACAATCTTGTTCCTAGGGGTGACTGGAGCAGAGTCTGAGCTGTTCTTGCTAGTCTCCTGGTTATAGTTTAGATCTAAAAATTATTTGAAGTCTCCTGGGCTTTGAAGGTGAATGGATCATAGGTGGCATACTCATCAGCAGATTCATCACGGTTGAGCTCAGGGCTGAATGTGCCACAAGAGGTGGGGCCTGGCTGGAGGAGGTCACTGAGTGTGACATTCTTGTCCTGAGCTCCTCGCTTCTCTCTCTGCTTCCTGGCTGCCGTGGGGTGGGCAGTTTTGACTGGTCACGCCCTTCCGCCTTGTTGTTCCTGCCGTGGAGCCTTCGAGTTAGTCAAGCATGGACTGAAACTGAACCAAAATGAATCTTTTTCCCTTTCCCTTGTAGGTGTGGGTTACTTGGTCCTAGCCATGGAAAGCAGCGAATGCACCTTATCACAGGATGCTGCATTACCAGAGTATTCAACGGTTACCGTTGAGAACTGCAGGGGAGAAACTTGGGGAGACTGGTTTGGTCCCCAGGCCACCTCAAGAACTGTCCTGCAAACTCATTCTTGGTGACGGAGAACAGCATGTGCACAGTTATTTTATCCCTTCCCCTTTTGGACAGAGCCTTCTCCATTAGCTTGTGCAGTCACCTTTATTATTCGAGAGTCTGAGACAAGATATGTGTACCCGATATTCACCCGCCAGCCCTACTTTCCCTTTACCCCGCTCCATCCTGCTCCAGCGCAAGAGCCTTGGGCATGGCCAGTCCATGCTGCCAGCGCCTTCTCCCCTTCTCTCGCTCCTTAGCACACCCTGTGGGCTGCACTATCTGCTGTCTTGAGGCTGAAGCAGGAAGAGAACTGAATGGACCAATGGATAAGTTCAAACCACTCAGAAAGGGAAGTTTAGAGTCTAGCACTGGACAAGATGGGTGGGCGAGAATCCCTTCTGTCCACAGTGCAAAGCTAGAATCAGCCTGAAATGGTATGTGACTTTTTGTGGCTTTTTAGTATGCCACAACAAACCAAAGCAAAACACAAAAGTACTTAAACTAGGACACTTGTGCAGAAAGTAGAGAATGAGAATTAATCTCTCTCTCTGTATAAATCTGTCTGTATCTATCTATATCTAATCTATATCTACCTATATCTATCTATATCATCTATCTCTATCTATTTATTTTAACTCTTCTGTGTTTCAGGAAACCTCAGGATATGTTCTTCTTTCTTGACTTTTTTCTTTTGATGCTTATCTAACCAGTCCTGCTTTCTTTCTAGCGTAAAAGTGTTCTCTCTTTGGTCTTCAAGGGTGAAAAAGCAATGAACATAAAAGTCATTTGTTAGCAGATCTTTGAGATTTGTTAGCACATCCTGAGGCGAAGGTGGCTCTGCTATGTCCCATGATTGATATGAATGTCCACAGGTGGATTCTGGGTCAGCCCTTGGCTCCAAGCTGTCCTGCCTGCTGAACTGCGCAGAGGCCTGCCCTGGTTGAATGAGTGTTGCACTATTCCTGTGTGTTCTGGACCAATCCATCTTATTTCCCAGAATTTCCTCAAGATTTGAAAGACAAATGAAAGACAAGCACATAGGTGTTTCTATAGGACACTAAATTAAATACATTAATGATAATACCAGACTCTGAAAAAAGGTTTCTTGTCCTATTAAAAAGTGAAATATTGTACTCTGCAGTAAAGCACACCTCTGTCTGGAACAACAGCAGCAGCTGGTCATCTGTCTATGAGAAAGATAATGTAGAGTGCCTGTGCCTTTTTTTTTCTATTCAAGAAATAAAGGAACTCATAGGATAGACATTTCTGTGATAGAAACACACTTTTTAAGGGATTTTCACAACTTGCAGGCTGGATGGATTCCTGAAGTCTCCATTCAGGTTAAAAATAATCAAGTACAAAATTTCCTTCCAAATCCAAAAACAGAACTTTAATAATTTCAAAGACAACTTTGAGCCTGAGAATTTCTGACACATTTATGTGTTAGAAATGGTTATGAAGACTAAATATTCTTTTCTGGTGTCAACATTTGACCTTCCAGGCTGGAAGGGAGTGGGGGCAATTCTCAGTTTTTCCATAATTATTCTTGTTTCACTGAGTTTTGGAAATTACTAATTTGATTTTTTCTGCTGTGTCCCAAATCTTGGAACCAATGGGTTTGTCAAGCTGATTATGTGCACACACCCATATCTGTGTTCAGTTAAATGTTGTGCTTACTCACGGCAGGATTGCCTGTGTGCCCCACTGTGGTCTATTATGCACTCTGTGATTATGATCTTGTTACTTCTTTTACTTTGCCTAAATCTTTCCCTTCCCTTTCTGCCTTGCCATTTCAAACCCATCCATCACTGCAAACTATTCACGGGACAAATTAATGCCCTTGTTGACCTGAATCAGTTGGTGCTACAAATTTGGGGGATATACGTGTAATATTTTATATATTTATGGACTTAGGTGTATATATAATATGTGCATATGTCTTCTCCTTTTACATACTCTGACATCCATGAAGTTATCGTCATTCGCTTATATTTCAAGGTGAGTCCACATAAAACAAACTTTTCAGCATTATGCTTTTGACATTTTGGTTTTTAACACTTTGTAGGGATCCCAGCATGGTATGTTATGACAATCTCAAGCTGACTGCCTTTTTTGATTTCTGTTTTCCCATGCACTTAATAGTATTTGTATCAAACAAGCATTAATATAGTTGTAGTTTTTTAAATTTTGTTTTTGTTCTGTGGTCCTGGGATTGAACCCACCATCTCAGCACCAAGCTACAGTCCCAGGACTTTTTCACTTTTCGTTTTGAGACAGGGTCTCCAGCACAGGCATCCAGAGTGCTGGGATTACAAGTGTGTGCCAAGAGACCAGCTTGGGGATTTTCGATATTTTTGTTATGTGCATGCTGGGCAAGTGTCTACCTCAGAGTTGTGTGTTTTCATTCTGTGGAACTGACTCCCAGGGACAGGAGTACTGTGTCAAAGGAAATGTTTACTTTCATACACTGATGGATGGTGGGAGACTGCTGTCTGAAAACTCTAATAGTAAAACTTCCTGTCACAGTGAGAAAATATTTTGCTGCAATTCTGAAAATCCAGAGCATGGCACAGCTTTTCAATTTTTATTGGTTTCACAGCTGTAAAGACTTCAGTTATTGTTAATTTGATTTGCATTTCCCTGGATGCTATTGAATTTGTTTACTTTCTTATATATGTATTGGGATTTGTATCTGTGCTCCTGTTTTGGTCTGCTTCTATTTTTCAGCCACTTTTCCCTTGGGTTGTCTGGATTCTTTTGCAAATTTGTAAATTTTCTCTCTCTCTCTCTCTCTCTCTC
>NW_004955487.1:7188567-7197720 GCF_000276665.1 Chinchilla lanigera
CATTAATATATTTAATTTAGTGTTCTATAGAAACACCTATGTGCTTGTCTTTCATTTGTCTTTCAAATCTTGAGGAAATTCTGGGAAATAAGACAGACTGGTCCAGAACACACAGGAACAGTGCAACACTCATTCAACCACGGCAGGCCTCTGCCCAGTTCAGCAGGCAGATTTTCAGACTTATGACCCATGTGTGGAGTTATGCAGCAGCAATGTGAGTGGCAGTGTGAGCTTATGGTGCTTTCTTCCACAGTATGGTGCTGTAATGTTTGCTGATCATATTGTACAGTGCAGTACTATACTTTATATATTCTGTTATACATAATAGTCCTGCATGTAAGAGTTATGCAAATAAAAGCAAAGTCATGGAATTTCCTTTAACCACTTCTTTGTTATTGAATATTGCAATGTATATACTATATATAATGCCTCATTTATCAACACTTCCATTTAACGATCTAGTCACAGGCATGGAATTTGGTCCTGAAGCAGAGAATATCTCTATGTCTATCTCAATATATGGCAAAGAATATCTATCCATATATATTTAGATAAATGTTCTTTGCATTTTTAAAAAAATCCATTGCCTATTGCCTGTAATAACTGTAAGTTACCATGAAATGTTCTCCAGTTTCATAAAGTCAACTATATCAACATTTTCTTCTAAAGCATTTTAGTTTCTTCTTTGGAAAAAGATTTTTCATTTTCAGATGATATTTGTAGTCACAAGTTTTACAAAATCTTTAATCATTTATGTATTTATGTATTTATTTTACTGCAGTCCCGGGGAACAAAACCATTGTCTTCTCAATGAGTTACAACTTTATCCCATTATTTTATTTTTTATTTTGAGACAGGGTCTCACTAAGCAGCTAAGGTGCCCAGGCTGAGTATGAACTTGCCTCAGCCTTGCAGAGTGCTGGGTTTATATGTGTGTGCATTTCACATGACTTTCTTTTGGATTGCCAGAATATTATTTCACATTTATGAGTTATAATGTGCTGTTTTGATTCCTATACACACTAGGTAGAGACCAATTCAGTGATTAGCATGTTCATCTTAAATTTTTATCATTTCTGCAATTTTTATCATTTATTAATTTCTTCAAAATCCTCTTTTCTACTTATCTTGAGATGTATAACACATTATCACTAATTGTATTCACTCTGCTCTATCATGGCGCACCAGAATTCTTCTGCACCCATTGGTCACGCGTTGCCCCTTTTCCATCCATTTTCAACTCCCACTCACTAGCAACCTCTACTTAGGTCTCAGTCTCTGAGAGTGTGTGTGCATGTGTGTGTGTGTGTGTGTGTGTGTGACTGGGAATTGGACTCTGGTCCTGGGCAATGAGCTGCATTTCTAGCCCTTTATTTTCATTTGAGACAGTGTCTTCCTAAATTGTCCAGGTGAAGATTGAACTTGTGATCCTCCCGACTCAGCCTCCCATAGTGCTGGGATAAAAGGTATGCGCTATCACACCTGGTCAGAACATGTTTTATATATTCAGTATATGAGGTCATGTGGTATTTGTTTTTCTGTGTCTAACTTATTCCACTTAACATAACACTATGCATATTGTCACAAATAACAGGATTTTATACATTTTATAGCTGAAAAGTCTTCTGTTATGTATTTATATCACATTTTCTTTATATATTCACCATTTAGTAGGCATTTAGGTTGATTCCAAATGTTAAATACTGTAAATAATGCTTCAATTAACATGACAGTACAGATTTTGTTTTGAGGAAAGGAAGCAGTCCAAACAGGAGTCCCCTCCTGTTTTTGCAGTCTCTTTCCAACTCATACCTATTTTGGGACAATCATCCACTCATATAAAATTTCACTGATAATATTTTCAATACCAAGACAATGTATTGAAGTACTAATTAGTAGTGACTTGAATTTATATATTAATCTTGTAAAAATGGACATTTTATTTAGTTCTCTCTTAACAGGAAGAATGTGATATGTTCTTCTTTTCTTCAGAGCTTGTTTTATATTAAAAATATGTAGTGGTTCCCTTGGGACCTTACCTTTAAAAACTGTTCCTGGAAACCACATATTCTTAGTTGCAATAAAATAGAATATTTGATCTAATTCTCCTTCAAAGTGTTTTGCTACAGAATAGGTTAGCCATTATTTCTTAATGCTAGAAACTGTATAGCAGGAAAATATGGATTTTCTGTGTACATAATGGTGTTGCATAAAGACTTATTTGCAATGTTTAATCAAATAACTTTTATTTTCCCACCTTAGTTTGTATTTCAGAAATTAAAATGCACAATTTAAATAAAAATGGTGCTAGTAGATATCTAGCTCCTGACTTCAATATAAATGGTTTTAGTGTTTTACCTTTTAGAATAATAACTAATGATCGTTTTCATTAGGTCTTATTATATTTAAAATTTTCATCTTGTTATGATCATGTAATCTTTAATTTATTGATAGATGAGAACTCAATTTTTTAAATGAACTTTATTTTTGATTTAAAATTATTGCTTCTATGTATGCTAAAAACTATTTTATATTTTTAAATAGTATATTTACCAGGATTTGTATTAAAGATATCTTGTTTTTACCAAAAATATTGAGGATGTTTAGGACTTTTTCCATGTACTGAAATTATCAAAATAACCATTTAATTATTGGTTCTGTTGAAGTCAAATAAAATTCAATGATGAATCCAGTAGAAGTGGTCGACTATTGCAATAAGCACTCTTTTCAAACACTTCACAATCATTAATTTTCATAATTCTACTTATTTGTGGTATCTTATGATTGCTAGGAATTCTAGATTGTTCAGTAGGAAATTATAGAGTTCCTTTAAGGTTTCAAATTCTTTAAGGTTTTCAATTCATTTAGCAACATATTTTTAACATGTACATGTGTTGGATCTACTCATTCTACTTTATTCTATTGTAAATTTCCTGTAGCTTTAACACCATTGGTTCTTGTTCTTGACACTATTTAAGATGGCTGTGTGCTCTCTTTTAGTATTCATGTGCATTCAGCTTCATCCCATATTCAATGATTTGAAATCTCTTTCCATATACAATGAGTATGTATACTAAGTCTGTGATTTTCTTTCAAGAGAATTCAGCAAAGATGCAATTAGGTAACAGTGTCTCTCCTCCTCACTCTCTGGCTTGCCGTGACAGAAGCCAGCTGCATCTTCCACTCAGGGACTCACAGGCCAAGGGGTGGAGAGGAAAACAAGCGGACAAGCCTACACTCCAGCTGTCGATGTATACTCAGTTTCTGTCTAGGGTGACAGGTCCCAAAGATGAGGTGCTGCAGATGAAAAGAAAAACTAGAGAGACAAAGTTATGGGATCAGGGTGCTGCAGCTCTTGGACGGAAGCCTTGATGACAATCCTCCTCAACCTTTCACTGGGATACAAACAAAAAGCAGCAACATGACAAATGGGAGGAATAATTAACAGGATTGGTGAGGACAGTACAACTTAATTATCACAGGAATGAGACTTGACTTAGTTAGCCATCATGTTCTCATTCCTTCAGGCATATCTCAGCAAAGCATCTAGTGTTGTCCCAGCGGCTTTCCACAGGGACAAAGGTCCTGCTATCATTTCCTTTACACTAATATCTCTGCTAGACTTCCTCCAGAAACCAACAATCATGTGGCTTAG
Source organism: Chinchilla lanigera (assembly GCF_000276665.1). Lineage (NCBI taxonomy): Eukaryota > Metazoa > Chordata > Mammalia > Rodentia > Chinchillidae > Chinchilla > Chinchilla lanigera. The sequence goes on from NW_004955487.1 coordinate 7,192,223, forward strand.
TCAGGCTCAAAGTCCCACACAGGTAATACATTGAAAGGTAAACTAAAGAATGTCCTTCCCCACATTCAGCAACCTAAAATGATCCAAATGTTGCTGATATTCACACAAACAAGCTTAGAAACCGATCCTCCTCCTTCTTACAAGTCTAAATCTAGAAGAAATTTCGATTATGACCTCTTGAGAGGTATTGAATTAGAGATGCCCAGTTAATTCAAACTCACATTTTTGACTTTCAGACAAATCAGTTTTTGAGAGTGACTTGTCATTTGGGGACAGAGAACTAATACAAGCCCTATTTGCTAGTTATTTTGCTTTATTTTGTAAGTTTATAATTTATTTTCAAACTTAGGCTTTGATTTTATTGCACATATTAGAGAAATCTGAATTTAGAGGGGCTAAAGAAGAAAGCACTACTTCATCCATGGAGGAATAGTAATATGCAGGCTGAGCTGGTTGGTGAGTTTGTGAACATGGTAGATTCTAGCTCCTCCGAACTCACTTGTAGGCACAGACCATCATTTCTTCTTTTGGGACAAGATTAAATTCTACAAGGCAAAAAAAGATTGGGAGAAAGATCAAGGAGAATGGCTCCTTCCTTAAGGATTTTTAAATAACTTTTTTATATCCTATTCCACAGACAAGATGTTTTGCCATATGTCTGGAAAGCAGGCAGGGATGTGATAATGTTTCATCTGTGCAGCAATCATGTGTCCAGTGAAAAGGCAGAGTTTGCCAGCAGGAGACCATCGGCAACTGTGGCTCATGAATCAACTGTGGCCCATTTCCTGCTTTTCTAAATAAAATTTTATTAGAACTCAGCCACCATGAGTCATTTATTTGTTCTCTTTTCTATGGCAGCTCTCACACTGCTATGGCAGACATGAATAATTGTGACAGACAGGGTACAGCCTGTAAGCTGCAGCGGTCAGCAGCAGGCCCCTCGCAGATCATGTTTTCTGGCCTCTGCAGTGACAGAGACAGAACAGGTGAGGACACCTAATTCCCAGCCCGGCACAAGGAGGCAGAGTTGCAGAGACTAATCTTTATTTCCTATATCTGACCTGACAAAAGTGAAGGAATTCAGGTCAGCAAATGAACTGATACAGAAGGTAATTGCAGTAGTTTTGGATTTTGCAAGGGGAACAATACAACACAGGACATATAGTTTATAGAATTATTTATAATAGTCACCCAAAGAGTCATATACAAGAGAGTACAGGAAATCTGTCCATACACTAAAGACTAAAGAATCCAGCTGAGGGCCTGGATCACACAGCAATGTCCTGCATGAGTCCAGCTGAAGATCTAGGGCTTATAACAATGCCTCCTATGAGTTCAACTGGAGCCCGAGAGTCTATGACAATGTCCACGCAAGCCTGTTTCATGGTTCTGTGCCAGAAAGGCCCAAAGCTCAGTGGTGGAAGCTAGGAAGTCTGTGCCAGTGGGATGAAGGATCTGTGCTAGCAGGCTGAAGAATCTGAACTGGAGCCAGGAAGTGACACTCAAAGTAAGAACCGGAGCTCCCCTAAAAAGTACCACAGCCATCCTCAGCAACAGTGAGGCCTCCAGCTTCTCCGATGATGAGGAAAGCCGAGCTCCCATCAGGAAAGCCAATGTGACAAGCTTCTCCAGGAGACTAAGCAATGCACCATCCCACCAGGAAGTGATGCTCAAAGTGAGGACCAGAGCTCCCCCAAAGTGAACCATAGCCATTCTCAGCAACAACAAGGCCCCGAGCTCCTTTGATATGACAAGCTCCTCCAGGAAAACCAACAGCTCCCTACACCTTCCCAACAGCTTCAAACAGCTCCCAACAGCCTCTCTACTTCTTCTCCAGTTCTGCCTTTTATGCTGCTGGCAACAATCCTCAAGTGGGCCTCCCACACCCAGAACCATGCTGCTTCAATTCAGCTGGGTGTTACAAGTTTGTAGGGGATGATGACTCTTAGCATATCACTTTAAGATAGAATAATTCCAGTCTTAATGCAAGCCTCAAAATGTGTCTTGAGAAACATCCTGGAGGGTTGTAAAGAGTTAACTTTTCAGTCCTGACTTAGCCCTGGAATGCTTCTCCAAAGACAAAGAACACCAGGGCCCAGGTAATCACCTATGACCCTGCCTGGATTATTTCATCCTTTTTCTGGCCCTAGATAAACATTGCAACCATACAGGAAATGTATGGTTATCTAAAAGGGGACATATAGAACAGAGGACAGAAAGTATACATCATTGTGGTTGGGCTCATGACTGGAGCCTGACTAGGTTAGATGGCACGAGGAAAACAACATGTGGCCAGGGCTACAACATTCCAATCTGTTACCATGTGTCATGGTTGATACATTGTGCCAACTTGGGGAGTCTAGAGGTTTGGCTAAGTGACTCAGCAGTTCTGCCTCTTGGGGTGAAAAGGACACGCCCTTACCCTCCTGGGATGTTGTTTATTGTGGTAATTTGAGAAGTTTAGAAGGTTAACTATGCAACTCAGAAGGGGTCCAGGGTGCTTAATTTGTATTCATCCTGAGCCTGTGCAAGAGGCAGGCATGCAGAGGGTGTGGGTGTGGAGGACCACCCCCACCTCCCCAGAGCGGGTAGACTGCATAATAAAAGGAATGAGGAAGGACTGGCTGCTGGTTCTTCGGAGGAGCTCCGCTCTTCACCTTCAGCTTGGTCGTCTTCTGGCTTCTGGTGCAGACTGTTGGGCTTCCGCCTGGACTCTTCAGCCTTCTGGTGTTAGCTCTCTGGCCTTCATCGTAGATTCTTCAGCATTTCGTCACAGACCCATCAGCCTTTTGATAGACGGACTCGCACGGACACTGCAGCGAGCTCCAGGCCTGGGGCTGGGCTCTTCAATCTCCAGTGTGCAGACACCCTCTGCACGCTTCCTCATCCAACTCTGTAGCTGACCATTGTAAGCCAAACTTGTAATTCTTAGTACATTTGTTTATCTTGTATTATATCTGTTCCTCTAGTAAACCCTGACTGATACACCATGGAAACCAAAAATGTGTATAAGCTGGGAACAAAGGCAGGTCCACACCCACTTCCCTGACTTGCAAGTTGGGATGAGAGGTGACCGCTCTAAATTAAAACTTTGTCTGTTCTCTTTGGTATCTTGTGGAATACAGCCCGAATTATTGCTGTAACAAGTTGACCACCAGTTGTCAATCCACCACAGTAATTAACTTCACCAGCTAATTACTGTTGCAATCACGTGCAGCACAGAATGTCTGTGATAAGCAATGATAGGCTCACTCTTAACCCATGAGGCTGTTGTGAGTCGAATGAGATCCACAGTTCACAGCCAGGGCCAGCTGGGTTTTTCTGCTGGTCCCCAGTCACATACCTGTAGTGCGCTGATCCTGCTCCTCTATTTGGACTGAGCTGCTTTGTATTTCACTTTCTTTCTTTCTTTGTATTTCTGTCCTTTCTGATAAGTACAGGCTAGTTTGAACACATTCTTGTCATGGTGATGGTTAACCTTGGGAGACTGATACTGAAAATCAGTGTAATGTCATTTAATCTTAACTTAACTTAGAGCATATTAAATGAATAAGTTCAAGGTCAGAATCAGGGAAGTATGCCTTGCACAAAGTGGGAGGGGTTTCTAGTTTTACAGCTACGGAATTTATAGCCCACTGAAGGTGAATGACAGGGTGCAGAAGTGGAGGTAACACAGTTTCTCACTTCAGACTTTGTCTTGTGGAATTAACCCTATGCCTTTGTGCTCACTGAGGAGAGGAGAAAATGGTCTGAAGACTGAATGGTCACAAAGACACCATGACAAGACAAGGGACAAAACTAGTTCCAAAGAATCCGCAGCTCAGTGAAAAGTTAGCATTTGAAATCCTGCCCACAGGGGTGTGAAGATGCCATCCTGTGAGCAAGGAAATACCAGAGCCTGTGCCAAATAAGGGAAGTTCCCACCTGTTCTTAACCCATCTGTATGAGTATTGCAGCATAGAGGGCTTCACACTGATCTACATTCCCAGTCCTCTTTAATTTTTTGTTTTGAGATGAGGTCTTGCTAAATTGCCTGGGCTGAACACCCAAGTTGTGATCTTCTTGTCTCAACCCACCAGAGTTCCTGAATGACAACCCTGTGCCACTATGCCTGGCTCAATGGACATCATTTTTCAAAATTCTGGACACATGCAAAGATATTCATATATAAATAAAATAGCATTTTTTTTACCTTCTGTTTTTTAATTTGTTCATGTTTGTAGTACATGATGATTTCTTTCACCACGGGTTGTTGGTACATGTATGTAACACATTTAATATTTTTATCCCCTTCCCCTACCTTATCTGTTGGCCCCTTTCTCTTTGCAAACGATCTGTCTTCCTGTTTTCTATTATCTAGCTTTTATTTTGCTCTTTAATTTTTTAATACTTTGTGTTTCTCATACAAGAGAAACCATGCAATATTTAGGCAAGAGTGTCTGATTCATTTCTCTTCACAGCATGGTCTCAAGATACCTCCGTTTTTCTACACAGGTCTCAAGTTTATCCTTCTTTGAAAGGGGCTGCCCTCTGGCAGTTTCATGTTTACAGCGCCATTGCCTAGTAGGAGATGGAAAGGCAGAGAACAAGGGGACCGAACTTTTTTATTTTAAAGAGAATTACATATAAAGATGATACAGAATTTCAAAACAAGATGACTAGAAATTAACAATGGTTGTCATATTGCACACTGTTATCTTTAACGTAGTTGTTTGGATTACCACATATAGGCATGCAAAACTGATCAAACAATTAGGCGTTAACTGTTCTTTTCAATAAACCAATAGAAATTAGTAGCACAATTATTTTAGGTATCTTGTGTACGTATACATATTTTTCCTCTTCTTTCTTTTCTCCTTTTCCCCATCCCAGTTGTTCTTTGCTTTTGAGCAGTTTCTTTCCCTTTCACAATATTTATTGTACCTTTTGGATCTTATTTACTCTTTCAGTTTCTTATACCAGGGAGACAATATGATGTTTACACACTTGGGTCTGATTTATTTCACTTATGATTATGGTCTCTAGTTGCATCCACTTACCTATAAAAACCTTGAGGTTATCTTTCTTTAGAGATGAGTAATACTCCATTGTATAAAATAGCATATGTTTTCTGTGTATTGCTCAGTTGATGGGCATTTGGGTTGTTTAGAAGATTTAGCTATGACAAATTATGCTGCTTTAAACATGGGTGCACATACATTGTTGCGGTATGATTTTTTTACTTCTTCTGGAAAAATACTCAGAAGGGGAATAGTTGGGTTGAATGGGACCTCTAATTCTAGGTTTTGAGGAATCTCCACACCAATTACCACAGTGGCTTCACCAGTCTACACTCCCCTCAACAGTGGAGAAATGTTCCTTTTTGCCCACAGCCCCTCCAGTATTTGTTTTTTGTTTTTTTTTTTTTGTTTTTTTTTATTTTAAGGATAAAAGGAGGGAAACATTAACAGACATACAACATTTTACAACATATCACAAGCACAATACAGACAATACAG
>NW_004955487.1:7199725-7275972 GCF_000276665.1 Chinchilla lanigera
TCCTGTCTAATTGCTCTGGCTAGTGGTTCCAGAACTATATTGAACAGGAGTGGTGACAGCGGACATCCTTGTCTTGTTCCCGATTTTAAAGTACCCTCCAGTATTTGTTACTGATTGATTTCTTGATGATAGTCATTCTTTCTGGGGTGAGATGGAATCTCCGTGTTGTTTTAATTTGCATTTCTCAAATGCTTAATAATGTTGAACATTTTGTAATATATTTGTTTGTCACTTGTATTTCATCATCTGAGAAATGTGTATTCATCTCAGATGCCTATTTTTGGATTGAGTCTTTGGATTTGGGGGCCCAATTTTTTAATTCTTTATATGTTCTAGATAGAAGTCCTTTTGTAAGGAGCCCACTGTGTTAATCCATTCATGGAGTGGGGCCCCATGAAAAGCACATGCTACCCATCAGTTCTCTCTTCCCAGTGGGACCACACGGCAGGTCAGGGGTCCAACACATGAGCTCTAGGGGACCTATTAAAACCATAAAATCATAGCACCTCTCTTCTTATCTCTACAGTTCTTCATGGCCAAGCTTGGAAAATGTCTGGAGGGAGTACAGACTAACTTCTGCAACACATTCCTGTCATCTCAGGACACTGGGAGGCCGAGGCAGGTGGCTTACAAGTTCCAGCCCAGTCTGGGCAACATGGTGACTTAGTAAAACACTGTCTACATATTTTTAAAAAATTTTTAAAAGTTCTGGGAGTGTAGTTTAGTGGGAAGGCCCTGGGATCAGTCCCCAGTATCATAAAAATAAATAAATAAATAAATAAATTCATAAAATATTCTCGCTTTTGCACCATAGACTCCTTAACTGGGAAAAAGAAGTCATGAGCTAGATGTAAGATTCAAATATCATGTTTCATTGAATATTGAGTGTTTTAATTTCTATGAAGAGAAACTTAGGACTGAAATTTTCTGGAAACCTATAGGATGTCTCCAAATATGGATAGGAAAAGAAAAAACACAGCAGCTGGAAAAAATTAACATTTAAGTTTTTGTTATTATTTTGTAACCCCTTGGATTAAGCTTCATCTGTAAATCGATTATAATAACCATGGCAGTCTATGGCCTGGATGTTAGAAGGGAAAATTAAGTAGACTTAATAATATAAGAGAAAGTCATTTTACACAGTGAAACTTCAAGTGCACCATTAGATTTCACTGATTTTCCTTTGTTTAGTTTGTTTTTCAGTTAATTTGTTATTAATCTGGACTGCAGAAACTAACATGGAGCCCCTCCTCTGCCTTGCACATCCTTAAATTTAAGCAGATGCCAAAATTCCTAAGAGGGTTCAAGATAAAATTTCCCTGGGAAAGTCTCTGCAACATGATGAGAAAGACCAGAACACTGGTCCCATCTCAAACTACCTTGTATCCTTTATCTCATGGTTAATTTTTATTTCATTCCATTGCTGCTTCAGTGAGAAATTGGCTTGAACAGAATTTTGGGTGGCTCATGATTGTCATTTATTGTTTCTTTCCTTGTGTTCTGGTTGGGCTCAGTCTCTGTTCCACAGGGTTGTGAGAAAGCAAAACTGGCATTGAATGTGACGGCACCTGGATTACCATTCTCACAGCCACTACGGAGGTGGTGAGATTCGGTGGTCAGGATTTGGTGCTAAGATGTGTGTCAAGCCTTGAGTAATTTCTTTTGTAGATGTCTGAAAGCAGAGCCATTAAGAGAAAGTAGAATGATATCAAAGCTCTGCGACCCATATAAAAAGTACCCAGGAGTGATGGCTGAGTTAAGGAATGGCTAAAGGACCAGGTGAGACACTGAACCCGCCTTCTTCATCTCAGTCCTCTGTGTCCTCCCTTGCCAGTGACTGAGGTCCTTGTGGGAAGACGGAGGGAGAGCAAGCATGGGTGGAAGGGTTAGCACCAAGGGTCTTCCCTCCTCACAGCACCAATTCTCATGGTAACTGACCCAGTCCCACCCCATTAATCTTTCTTTCAAAACTCCTGTCTCCGTGTGTCTGTCCTTGCCTGGTGTTTTCTCCTGCTAATAAAGACACTAGCCGTGCTGGATTAAGAGCCCACCCTACCCCATCTGAACTGGTCACATCTGCAAAGGCCCTGTTTTCTAACAAGGTCACATTCACAGGTCTTGGGGACTGAGACTTCTGCATAACTTCTTCCCCAGTTCTTAGGCTTGAGCACAGGGTCTTTACACTGAACTGTGTTCCAAACCCTTTTTTATTTTTTATTTTGAGACAGGATCTCATTAAGTCTCTCAGTTGCTTTGCCTGGTTTCCAACTTGCGATTCTCGTGCCTCAGCTTCCCAGACTGCTAGGATTACAGGTATGCATTACCACACCTGCCTACCACAGAACTTTTCAAAGCCCCCTTTCATTACAAGAGGAACACCAAAGGTAGTTATTTTTAATGGTTCCATCCAGGAAATCTCTAATTTCTCTTGCAATTCTAGTAGAACATAATGCTGAGATTTAGGCCATTAAAACTATCTTTATAGTTCAGTATTTGGTTTAAATTGAAGAAAAGTTTGAAAACTACTGCTGAATGTATTCATGTGTACTTTTACTATACACACCAGAATTCAGTGAGGACAGATTAAAGCAAGCAGTGACAGGAACAGAATAGAGAAGACTTAATATACATCCAGTCCACAATAGACTGTCAGAAGCTTATATACTGCCTTGTTTCTGAGGTCAGCTGCTAAACAGCTTACAGGAATTTTGTTTGCACAAAGATTAATTTAGAGATTAACCAGATGACTTTGCAGAAGCCCTGAAGGAGTCTTTTCATTAAAGCTCATAAAGCATATTTGTGGGTGGTTGTTAATGTTTATGAAACTGTGTGTGTGGGGTACATTTGTAAATGTGTATTTTATCATCATCCCACTTCCACAGAAATGGATTTGCATGCTCTCCTAAGATACTTCTTCCTGAGATTTCATTGTTTAAAAGACATAATGCACACTAAAAGTAAAACAAAATGTTTGAGGCACATGGCCACCTATTTAGTGGATGTCAATTTTATTTTTATATTATATGCCTGGCTATAGATATTAGTAGTTCTTTCTTAGGTCTTCCAATGACAAAGCAGGGGACAGATTTTAAAAAAGCCAGATTTGTAGCACTGATTTTCTTCCAATTATTATGTGTTTTTTGTATGTTTTCTTAATCATATAGAAAAGAATTGAAAGAGAAAGGAGAGAAAGGAGGGAGACCTAATTATTTGGACTTACTAGGAAGAAAGGAAGGTACTGATAGAAGTTTATATGAGTTTCTTGTACAGCTCATCACATTTTAACTTCACTGTTCCTATTTTATTGGAGTGAAAATTGAAGTTTCTGAAGTTAAGTCATTTGCCTCTGACTACGAAAGTGATAGGAAATGCAATAAAAATTTGGACTGAGAGCCGCTATCCTGAAAATCCGAAGCAAGTTTTTCTAGATTGTCGTGTGTGTGTGTGTGTGTGTGTGTGTGTGTGTTCGCATGTGTAAAGATAGAAACAATAATTATCCTACAAAGGAAGACCATTTAGCAGGAATATATTTATGAAATTTTAATTTTCATATTCATTCCTTGCTCTATAGATTTATCTCAGTTTTTCTCTTGGTCACTTTCCTATTACTGGGACAAAATATCCAACCTCCACATCCTGAAGGAGGAGTGGCTGAGGGTGAGCTTTAGTCCATGGTCAGCTGGGTGCAAAGCAGAAACAAGATGGAAGAGGGGCTTGGTGGAGAAAGCTGTTCACATCACAGTGGCCAGGAAGCAGAGAGAGAAGGTAGGAAGCAGAGAGAGAAGGTAGGAACCAGGACAAGAATACCCCTCTCCAGGTCACATCCCTGTGACCTCCTCCAGTGAGGCCCCATCTTCTGCAGCACATTCAGCCCCGAACTCATCCATGATGGATCCACTGATGAGCACAGCATCCCGTGATTCAGTTACATTCATACACGTGAGACTTTTAGGTGAGAGTTTAGATCTCAATCATAATGCTCTCTTTGTGAAACTTGGGGGTGTTTGGAGTATAAATAGGTCCGATAAACTAGATTAAGAATGCCTCAGGAATGAGTGGGTGAGAAAGGAGGGTCTTGGTATCTGTGTAAGAGTTCTCCAGAGTAACAGAATTCATAGGACAGCTACACTGATAACTTTAGACAAAAGTATAGATGTAGAGATAAATGGAAAGGGACTGAGGGTGGAAGAGATGGTGATACAGATAGAAATTTATGATCAGGAATTGTGTCTTGTGTTTATAAGGTCTGACAAGACCCAAGATTTGCCATCTGAGTCAGCAAGCTAAAGACATAAATTCTAGGAGTGTATTTGTAGTTAGAGTTCAAAGGCTTAAGAATTAGGAGAGCTGATGACATAGGACGAAGTCCAAAAGCAGGTGGTCTTGAGACCCAGGAAAAGTTAACACCAGAGTTCCTGCCAGAGGACAGGAAACAATGACACCCTTAATCCAAGGCTTTTAGGACAATGAGACTGTGTTTCCCTCAAAGAATTGATCTTTATATTCTATTCAGGTTTCCTCTGATTTTGAGTCCCACCTACATAAAGGATGATGATTTGCTTTACTTAGTCTATATTTTAAATGCTAATTTCACCCCTAAATGTTTTCCCAAAATACACCCCAAAGAATGCTTCACCAAACAGCTGGGTGCCCTGAAGCTCAAGTGGCATATACTATTTTCTATTTTTGTCTCTGAAAATTCATTAATAGGTTTTTATCCCTGAATTGGATGGGATTAGATGGTCAGGCTTTGCAGAGATAGTGGAACCTTTATGAACGGAGCAGTATACTTATAAAACAGACCCCAGAGTTCTCATTTGTGCCTTCCACCATGTGAGAACAGAGATGGAAGGAATCATGTATGAGGAAATGAGCTCAGACCAGATACTAAGTCTAACCGAGCCTGTAGGCTCATGTTCCCTGCGTCCAGACTATGAGAAATTAATTCTGTTTTTTCAAAGCTTGCCAGGCCATATTTTATTATGGTGGCCTAATCAAAATTAGACCACGTGTAAAAGTAATCATCACAATAACAGTGAACATTTTATTTTGAAAAATGAGGATCACTCAATTAAAAAAAAAGAATAATCCTACTTGGATTTAAAAAAAATACTAGGTATACTTTTAAAAAATAAGAAAAAAAAGCCTGCCTTATTCTACAACAAAACTCTTTTTCCCACGTTACACTTAATCAGAGTTCTCTGAAGTTTTCCACAAGCACCATTCCCATTGTTTCTTCCCACACATGCAAGGTACGGAAAACATCAGAGCACCCATGCTCCCAAACGCCCCGTGCAGCCATGCGCGCCTGGGCCCCAAGTCTTTCTTCTGCTGTGTCCTCTGCATTAGGTGACCTTCCTCTGCTGCTGTTCTCCATCCAAAGGAAAACCAACCAATTGTCAGAGACAGATGCGTACATCACCTCGCTGTGGAGAGTTGCCCAGCAGAACTGATCAGCGCCTGCAGAGAATGCTGCACAGTGTCTGGTCTGGCTCCTCAGTTGGAGCTACGCACCCTGCCCATGCTGCGTACTGCCCGTGCACAACGGCAGCCCTTGACCTTTGCATTCCCTAGGCAGCACGCTCTGTGCTTTCTCTCTTCCATCCCAACGCACAACTCTCAGGGCCTACGGCTCCACCCACTCTGAGTTTGTTTCTGTGTCTTCTTAGTTGCTGTTGAACTGGCATTTGTCCCTGTGAGGGTCGCTCCTGAGGCTCCCCAGGAGCCATTATTTTCTATATAACTTCATTATCCTGAATTGCTTTGAGAAAGACCTTCCCAGAGGACCAAACTCGGAATAAAGGCCCTTTTCCTGGTGTACCTGTGGATTCACTAGCACAGAGTATGTCAGGCTGGCCTTTCTGTACAATTACTTCGCTGCTCATGGTGAGCTCTTCTGGTGTAGAAATTATATCTTATTCATCACTGTGCCTCTTGAGAGTTTTTGATGTCTTTCATAATTCATATGCTTAATGAGTACATGTAACGTGAATAAAAGTAAGTGGATTTTTAGTTTGAGTGTCCTCTCTGACCCTCTCAAAATCTAAATTCTTGCTGCCTTTAAGGAGCTAATTCCAAGCCTCTTGGAAGGGCCCAGCTGGAAGTGATTGCCTGTGGAAAGCACATACTATTCCTTTAACTGATTGTGGAGGTATTCTCTGTCTCTGTGAGTTGAGAAGCTCTGTGAAGAATCAGTGTCTACACAGTGCTTAAGAAATGCACATTTTCAGTCACAATTTTAAACTGAAAAATTGTCTTCAATTTAACTCACTGTGCTCAGTGCAGAAAAATCATAGTATTAATAGGCACCTGAATATTTTCAGCATTCTCAGTTAGTTAGTGTTTGATTCCACATTTTAGGCACATACGGGTATTTTCTGAGCGCAGAGACAATAGTTAAATGTACTTGTCAACCCAGCATCTCACATATACCTAGGATTGAACTGTGGTGTGGTTGGTATGACCATCTCAAAATTGCCTCTACATTACTTAGGAAGGGCAAAAGATAATTCACATTTATGAAGGATCCACTTTTTTCAATTCTTATGTTTGTTAGTGCATGTTTTGGTACATAATGATTACATTCCTTCTGAGGAGTTGGTACACCTATATAAGGCATCTCTGCTTTGTTCAGTTCATTCTTTTTGGTGTATTATAATCACATTCCAAACAGTGGGGAGGCCACTTAACATCTCTTGGTCTTAGTTTCACGGTTTGTAAAGTAGAAGTGATTTTTACGGTTACTTCATAGGGTTGTGAGGATTAACGGATTTAAGGGTAAATCCCTGAACTGTGTACAGTAAAACCTTGCATTGTGAGTAACTTGTTCTGTGACTGTCCCGCAAGACAAGCAAATATTTCTAATAAATTTTAACTTGATAAATGAGTGATGTCTCTCCATATGAGTAGCACATGATGCTGAATGTCACATGATCACAGCTGAGCCAATGCATTCTCTTTCTCTGTGGGATTGTGGGATCTTCCAACAGCAAGAGGTTGTGGAGGAGATCTCATCCGCAGAGAAGAAGAAAAAGGTGGAGGATTCCCTCAGTTCAAATGAGATTAGTTAGAAGTGTGAAATATGGGAAACAGCACCAAATTTTGTAGAAAAGCACCACCTGAAAAAGGCTGTCACAGTGCAAGAGATGAAACCTGCTTAATGACAAAGCCATGTCAGATCTATCCTCAACAGGAGGCAAAAGCAAGTTTCCTTAGATAGGTTCCTTGTTAAAGTTTCACAAAAAGAAAAAATTCCATTGAGCCAATAGATAAGAGTGATTCCATTAGCAATAGTTAAAGTCATCCTACAAAATCACCCTCTTTTCTCCTCTCCGTTACCGCAGCTATGAAGATCTTCAAAGGTAAGTGCAAGTTAATTTGTTTATTTTTCTATATGTTTTGTATTTTCTTTATTATTTTGTACTATATTACAGTATTTTTTCTTTTAGGTACTAGGAATCGAACTCAGGACCTTGTGCTTGCCAGGCAGGCACTTGTGCCACTGAGCTATATCTCCAGCCCCTATATTACAGTATTGTAATCACTTTATATGAACATTTTTATGTTGTAGAATGAGTCATCCAAGTTTATATTATTTCTTATGGGGAAATTCACTTTGATATGCAAATGCTTTCAATTACAAGCATGTTTACAGAATAAATTATGCTAACAAGCCAAGGTTTTACAGTACTTTAAAAGGGAAAATTTAATGAAATGAATTACAGTTTAGTAAATCTGTGTGTTGTTCATTGTACAGTGTCCTTTTGCTTGGCTCTGGGATCTTCCCGGAGGATTGACAGAACACACTTCTGTATGTGTCTGAGTGAGTCATAGAGGGTGACTTCTGGTACTATATCTGCCTGGCCCTTCCCCTCTGGAACTGTTGCTGTGCTGTGCTTCCTGGCCACTTTGAACAGGTTTGCTCCACCAGGCCTTTCTGCCGTGATTCTGCTTTGGAGCCATCTGACCAAGGACTGAATCCCATGAAGTCTTGAGCCAATTTAAATCACTCCTCCTTTAAACTGTGGATATCAGGTATTGTGTCCAGGAAGAAGAAAGCTAATTAATATTATTACTTTTCAAAAGCATGTATATATAAGGAAAATCATTCTTTTGGATTGGAGAGAGAAACACCAAATGTCAGGAATCATATATACTCTAAAATATAAGTTTGGTGACACTTAGACTGGTACCATTATTTTCCTTACTCCCCTGCCCTTCAATAGGATCATCTTTATTTCTGTTTATTTCTTATCCAGCCTCTTAGACATGAGCAGATTTTATCAGTTTTATGTCTACTAATATCTCAAAGCCACACATTTCTCACCCATCAACTACAACTTCTCATCCTGTTCTCTAGACTCTTCCAGTCAGCCTTTATCTATGACTGGTCTTTCCCTTTTTGTAAAGTTGTGCAGAAGGCTGCTACGTGATGCTTCCACAGTTGAGAGGGTTATTCATATTTTTCTTAAAATCATTTAATTACTTGACACAGCCTGCAGCTAGGTTTCTTTTTGTTTGTTAGGTTGTTGTGACATTCTAGGTAATTTAAAATCTGATTTAAATTTACATTGCAATTAAAACCGAAATCCTTATTTCTGTATCCTACATAGGCCTAAAAGTCTCCTATTTCTTCTGTCCCTTTCTTATCCAAACAATTCACTTTTGCCAAAATGACCTCCAAATTTCCTTTTCATTTTATGGCCCTACCTGCACAGAGAGTGGCTTGACTCCACCTGTGATCACACAGACCTACTCAGAATCCCACACACATTTCACCTGCTTTAAGACTTCCAAATCCACCCTCTCGCAGGAGCAGTCCCTGCTGTCTCTGCTCTCATGGAGCATTTATTGATGGGATTCCCTTACATGATGCCACATTTGCTCAAGGAAATAGGTTTGGAGTGTTAAAACACATGCGTGGATTCTCTCACTCTGCCCTCCTTACGCAGAGTAGCTACATTCCTGCCCAGTATCAGCCCAGGCTGAGAACATTTTTGTATCCACAGAATGCTGGAAGTCTGTGTATGAAGTGACCTCCCATATGTGTGTGTCTTCACTCTCTCTTCACAGCAAAGAGCTCTTCCAGCATGGCTAATTTATTTTGACATCTTTGCTACTTCCTTGGTGAAAATATCAATTTTACTCTTTCCCAGTGAAATAATTTGAGTAAAACAAGAAGGAAAACTTAAAGAATTGAAATGGAAATTCTGGCTTCCTAAATTGTAAGCATATAACTTTTAAAACTTGCTGTTGAGTGATTTAACTTGTATTGTAAATGGAAAAACTTATCATCCTATTTCCTGTGTAATTATTACAAATACAAAAGTGCAACTCATCAACTTATATTGAGCTCTTTGTTTCTATTAAACCACATACATTCATAGTAATACTAAAGGGCAGATTAACTTCCTACATCGTACAGATGCAGAAATTGAATTTTAGCGATGTAAATAACTCTACATTCACAATAATATCACAGATTAGAAGTGGTTCGAGATAGCACCAGATAGCTAATTTTTCACCATGACTGTGCTTGAAATCTGAGCTACTTCTGTATTCTATAATAGTATAATAACAGTAAGAAAAACACTGCTAACAATTTCCAACACCAACGCAAAGAAATTTCTAATCCACTCTTTCAGTGCATAGATGGTAGCCAACTCACTATGGTTAGAATTGGGATCTCTCAGCTCCATGGTGGTATGAAGGCAATAGTTATTCAGTAAGAACCATGCTCTGTGTGTTGACTTTTGACCTTTCTCTAGCCAGTGATATGTGGTAAAGTCCTTTAGGAATACTGGCAGTGGCAAACCATTTGGCCAAGAGAGCTTGAAGGTAAACTGTGCTCTACATTCCTCCTCACAGGCAGACTCCAGAAACAGCTCTGACCACTCACCCCAGTGACATACTCAGGCTGAACAAAAGCCCACACCCACCAGAGTCTGATGGGAGGGAGACCCATGGCACCCAGACCCCCTCTCTGGACCCAGACCCTGCTAGCTTGCCTCCTCCCCAATAAAAGCCTGCTTCCTCTTCCATTTGGGGTCAACTCCTGGACTTGTGATAGAGTTATTGGAGACAATGGACTCTACTTCCAATTTTCTTGCAGTTGGTCACTTGCAGGTTTCACCACAGGTCTTTTTTGTTACCTAACATTTCCTGTATCTATCTTTTATTTTGCTCCTTAAAGTATCTATATTTTGGGTTTCTCCTATAAGAAGTGCCACCTATATTTAACCTTCTGTGTCTGATTTGTTTTGCTTAGCATTATGGTCTCAGGATGCATCCAGTTTTCTATAAATGTCTTGAAACCTAAACTCTTTTGTGCTGATCTGTTTCCCTCTGTCCCCTTCCAATGATCAAAAAGCCCATAAACTTGGTATATTCCTTAACTGCGGGTAAATTTCCTTCCACACCGCTCCTCAGGTGGTGCATCTTAATAACATACATCGAAGCATCACTGGTTATTTAACCTTTTTAGTCATTTAAGGATGAATGAGTGGTGCAACTCAGCAGCACAATATGAAACAAAGATGCCCAACCACGCAACATTTGAATGTCTTTGTCATCTGTGGACCACGGTGAGTACACGGATCATTTTTATTTATATCCTTATGAAACACTGGCTTTTACTGTGTGCATCAGGGAGGGATGTTTGACCGCATGGTGGATATGGTGGGTTTGTGGGGCATCAAGTTGGGTTTTGGAACAGGGGAACCTGGTTTCATTTCTGACTCTGCCTTTTGTTGGCTGCGAGGCCTTGGAGAAACTAATTCCTCCAGAGAGCTTATTCTGTCTTATCCTGTGAGTTGCTGGCAAAACTCTGCTGCAGACAGTCCAGGCCCTACTTGTGATTTATGTGATTAATCCCATGTTGCATGTTTAGCCCTTACAAAAAACAGTGAAAATACTAAGGTTGTAATTTATAGCCAAGTTTTAAGCCTGGCTAGTCCCATATTTTTCTAATTTTTGTATTACCTTCTATGTTTTACTCTTCCTTGCTTTTCTTTTACACTCCTTTCTCCTTGTTTGCTTTAATCACTTATCTATTTGAACATGACAGAAAGTTACTCTGTTTGCTTATCTGGCAGTAGAATTATTTTCTTATGTCTAAAAAAGAGCAAAAGGTAGCTAAGGGGAACATTTAAATTTTTTTTTCTTCCATTCAACACAGCCTTACACTGCTAGAGCACATGCAAACTTTGAAAGAGAATAACAGTGATTATAAAAGTGCTATTATTGACTGCAGAAATGATGTCACAAGCTAACAAAATTCCCTGGAATGGATGGGCAGAAAGATCTCTGCAAGGAATGGTTTCCATTTCTTAAGGAGACAGCTGTACTTGTTATGAGATCCTGGTACCAACAATGCCCTACAAATGCCAAGTGAAACAGAGAGAATAATGAACCATGCAGTTCATTATTGTGAACCATCCAGTTCATTATTTTAATGCTAAGGCATTAAAAATAGAAACAAACATATGCATTGAGCAATCTCAAATCAACTGTCAGTTCTTTTTTTCTGAATGTCACCTTTAATTGGAGCAGACATATCATTCCCATTTTCTGGGTGAAAAAACTAAGGCACCGAGGTGTTGACTTGTAAAGTGCTTACACCTAGTGTCTCAGGAGAAGCTTCTGGGGTAGAATGTCTGCACGGGAGACGTGTGTGAGCAGCATCTTACTTGCAAGGTCTCCTCAGGGACGCTCAGGGCAGAGGGGACAGGTGACTCGCAGTGGTCTCACCTGAGCTTCAGCTGACTTTTCTGAGAGATCTGGAGCTAGAAAAGTCTCCCAAAGTTGTCCTGAACTTAAGGTCAGAGATGCACTGGCCTCTGTCCACCATGTCTGATAACAGGAAGTTCAGTGATTTGAGTATCATCAACTCAGTTATTTTTGTCACTTTAATGAAATGAAAATCCCATTTTAACCTTTTTGATGCAATCATTCTTAATCTATTTCCATCCTTGTTGCCAATCCGAAGAAGTCACAAAGGTTTTTTGTTTGTTTGTTTTGATTTTTCTTGTTACAAGGCATTGAACACAGGACTTTCACACTAAGGTTTATTTATTTATTTATGTATTTATTTATTTGTATTTAGAGCTAGCTTTTCTAAGTTGCTAAGTTAACCAGGTTGGATTCAAAGTTGGAATCCTCCTCTTTCAGCCTCCCAGACAGTTGGGATTACAGGTGTGCTCCACCATGGTCTGATCATTGTTCTTTTGAGGCATGTAGCAATGGACCACTGCATGCATATGATAGGAGTTACAGCAAGTCAATGGCCCCAATCTCTTTTTTTTTTTTTTTCATGAAATTCTTCATCCAACTTACCATGGGACCTTTAAAAATGCAAACTACTCTGTAGCTCATGTGATGATTCTGAGTAGCTCTGTATGGGGAGGCATAGAAGCCCATCATGCACTTAATGCAAGGTAGCTCCTGGGGAGCTAAGAGCTAACACGCAAGGGCCAGGTGTTCAGATTGTGGTCCTGGTCACCTCTTAAGGCCTGTTTCCTGAAAAATACAGATTCTCATAGAGCAGTAATCACTAATTTAGCATTTAATTTTCTTCCTTGGTGTTTAGAGCAGGGTACCGATATTTTATGCATATATTATGCATAATTCTGCCTGACAAAAAATAAATAGAATGAATGTACTTGAGTTAGTCCAGCCAAAATTTAGAAGGCTGATGAGTTTGAGAAGATACCTAAGAGGTTCAGAGGTAATCGCAAACTTTGTTATTTGGGCAGATCAATGAAATGAAATGTTATTTCAATATAAGCTCAGAGTGTGCCATTTTACCTCCTGTCAGACCACCTGGTATGCTGCAATGTCACACCACATATTCTGATAGCCAATGATTCTTACATTTCTGGGAGGAATCTATAGTGCTTTATGATGCCAACTCCAAGAAAACCTCTCAAGTTCTATTGGCTTCCTAGTATTTATGTAAGATGCTTACTTTTATAGACATAAGTGAGAGCTGTAGGTCAGTTGATCTTACCTCAAATCTTAGCTTTTTCTATTATGCTGTGATATAATTCCAGAGAACACAAAACAAAAAAACCAAATATGCAAGTAAATGTACTAACATTTAATTTTACTTCATCAATTTTCAAATAAGCTATTGAATGAACTTACAAAATAACACTCAATGTTTAATATAATATTTCAGAAATGAGGAAGTATACTTGTTAACAGGAAAGTCCAAGGCATTTATTATCATTAAGGAAATGCTTAAATCTAATCTTGCTACTTTTAGCACAGAAAAGAGTCAACGTATTGTCCAATAAAATGCCCTGAAGAAAGCCCATGGTGACACATGCTTGTAATCCTAGTACTCTGGGAGGTTGAGGTAGGAGGATATTCAGTTGGAGTTCAGCCTGCATAATTTAGGAATTTAGTGAGACTCTGTATAAAATAAAATAAAATAAAATGGGCTAAGGATGTAGTTCAGTCCAAATTCAGCTTTCAGTGCCATAAAACAAAACAAAACAAAACAAAATAACTCTTAAAAAGCTGAAAAATAAAAACTTCTGAGGGATTGATGTTGTTTTGATAGTGTTCTCAAAATACTTAAAGTTTCAAAGTTTCTTTTTTCTTATGAGGTATTTATATAGAGGACTCTAAAATGAGAACAGAACTGTATCTTTGTATAGAGTTTTCACAGTAAAAACAGAAAATCCAATTCATATATTTTTACAATTGTATCTCTGAATAAAAGATAAAGTGCATATTTTTAGCTTCATTTTAAAAAGATGGTTCTGAGAAACTCATTTTGCTTTTCCCCTGGATTTCTATCTTTCTGATACATTAGCACACTAAAATGAGCTAAGTAAATCCTAAAGAATAAAAGGCCAAAGAATAAACCAGGGTGGGGCAGAAATGAACCAGTTTTTCTCTGTATATAAGATATCAAAATTGAAAGCATTGAGAAATATGCACAATTTCATAAAAACATATGCTTTTCCCCAAGAGTATTCAGCTTGGGTAGAAGAAACAGAATGATTATGATCAATGTCCGTGATCAATCCATATTTATAAACCTAAGCAAAATCATTTGTGATAAAAAAAGCCAAATCAATAATTTCCTATTAAAATTATATCTTCCTCCACATCTTAAAAGTGTGCAAATCTGGGAATTACTTATATCTCAGGCATTCACATACCATTCTAGGATAAGAATTCTTCTGGTCTCCTGCACCAACTTAGTCACCTATGAAAGGTGATAATACAAACTTCAACTGTGTATTGGTCAGGTTTCCCGTTTCTGGGACACAAGACCTGACACCCACAATGTAAAGTAAAAAAAGTTTAATGTGATTTAATGTTTCAGAGGATTCATTCCATGGTTAACTGGCTCCAAGACAGAAACAAGATGACACATAAAGCTGTTTACTTCATGACATCTGAGAAGCACAGAAAGGGTAAAAGTCTGAGGAGAGATACATCCTTCAAAGGCACACTCTCAGTGACTCTCCTTCAACTGGACCTCACTTGCCAACAGCACATTGAGCTATGGTTGTTCGTGGATTAATCCACAATGAGTCTAGCATCCCATGATCTAATCACCTGTCTAGGAGTCTCTTAATCCAGTCAAGTGGACAATTAAATGTAGCTGTCACAAATTACTTGTGTGAGTTTGAGCAAGATTTTACTCCTTCACCTCCTCAATCCTCCCATCTCTTCAGAGTCTCTGTTATGAGTAAAACACTGGTGGGAAGAGGAATTGAACAGAAACCTACCTTCACGTGGTTGCAAACACCCTGATTGTGTATTTATCTGGAGTGGATTCAGGTAGAGAAATGATGGAAGTCAGGAAACAATGTCTTGAATTCTTTTGCATAAAAACTACACTATTTTTGTTTGCATTATAAATAGCAGGTCTGACTTGGAAAATATGCGAACAGTTTACCTGGGATGATTTCAATCTTCTCAGACAATTTTGAATCTGGCTGCCACCTCTGTTTTGTTCTTTCATCTTCCACAGCTGGCCATTTCACAAGAGAGTCAATTATCTGAGATGCTGATCTCTGAAATTCCTCTCCTATAACCAACTGCCTCTATGGAAGTGGAGAAACAAACCTAGAGGCCCAGGTATTAACAGTCACGATGGCTATGTTCCTGAGAAAATATCACACATGGCAAGAACCAGATACCAAAACTGTGAGTTCAATGTGCAATCCTGAAACAACACACGTTGTTGTATCATTATTAAGTATTTCATGTGATTGAAGATGATATGCCAAATAAGATTAATTATGGAGCAAAACCAAAATTTCTGGATTTAAATGTTTTTCTGCATTGGTTTAAGAGTTTATTTTTAATACCTATTTCATATTGTATAACAACATTGAGTATTTAAGAAGAAGCTATGCATAACCACACTCTTCTTGACCTCTCCAAAAGATAGCAAATAAGAGTAGGTCATAATCTCTGCCCTTCCAAATTAATGGTCATCCTATGCTTCCTTTCTTTCAGCATCATCACAAGAAAAACCCCTCAAATATACTATTTAATCCATCAGATAGCTTGATTGATGAGGTAAAGGACAGAAACCTGATCCTAATTGGATTCAGAGAATTCTGAGAATGTTCTTTTACAAAACATACTAGATTACCCATCTTAAAAAAATACAGTAGATTTTCTTCTGCAAAAATGACCACCCTTTCCCTGTAAAATGAGTCATTATTTTCCTACCTTTGAGTGAACTGTTGTTTTTCTCCCGTAAAGCAAGCCCAAACTTTCTGTTGATTCACAGATTCCTCAATATTAAAACAGAAACACTAAATCTATTGGAAGAGAAAGTAGGTAAAAACCTTGAAGACATAAGGGTAGGCAGAAAGTTCATGAACAAATACCAAACTGCACGGGAAATACTTCAAAGAATCAACAACTGGGATCTCATCTTACTGAAAAGTTTTTGCACATCTAAAGAAATCACTAGCAGAATAAAAAGAAAACCCACAAATTGGGAAAAAAATTTTAGCTCACTGTCCCCTGGACAAAGGAATTCTATCTAGAGTATATAAAGAATTAAAAAACATCAGCCCCCTAAAATTCAAAGATCCAATCCAAATATGGGCAACTGAGATGAATACACACTCCTCAGATAAAGAAATGCAAATGGCAAATAAATACAAGAGAAAATGCTTAACATCATTAGTCATTTGAGAAATGCAAATTAAAACAACACTGAGATTTCACCTTACCCCAGTAAGAATGGCTAGCGTTAAGAGATCAAACAATAACAAATACCTCTAAGGCTGTGGAGAAAAAGGAACCCTTCTCCACTACTAGTGAGAATGCAGACTAATGAAACCACTGTGGAAATCAATTTGGAGATTCCTCAGCAAACTAGGTCTAGAGGTCCCATTCAACCCAGTTATTTCCCTTCTGGGTATTTTCCCAGAAGAACTGAAAACATCATATCACAGTGATATATGTGCACCCATGTTTATAGTGGCACAATTTCTAATAGCTAAATTGTATAAGCAACCCACATGTCTATCCACTGAGGAATGGATGAAAAAGTTGTGGTATTTTTATATAATGGAATATTACTCAGCTATAAAGAAAGATAACCTCAAGGCTTTTATAGGTAAATGGTCACAACTAGAAACCATACTCATAATTGAAATAAATCAGACCCGCATACATAAACAATGTATTGTCTCACTAGTCTAAGAACCTGGAAGAGTGAATAAAAATTAGGAGGTATGATAGCTGTTGTGAAATGAAAGGAAACTGCTCAAAAGTAAAGAACAACTGGGATGAAGGAAAAGAGAAAAGAAAGAAGGGGAAAACTGTGTGTGTGTATATATATATATATATAGGATAGCTAACATAGTTGTAGTGCTGACTTCTATCACTCTTTTGTAAGGAACAGTTAATGTTTAATTGTTTGATCAATCTTACATGTCTGTATTGGTTTTCCTGAGTAACCACTTTGAAGATATCAATATATAATACAACAACCATTGTTAATTTCCTATCACCTTGTCTGAAATTCAGTATTGCTTGTATTGTATTTGTGTTATTTTGTAAATGCATGTGTATTTGTTAATATGTTTTGATTCTTTTATCATTAAAATAAAAAAAAACAAATTCCACAAATTTCCACCATCAGAAAACACATGCACATTTCCAGTTTGAACAGGTAATGTTTTTCTCTGTCTGTGTTGTGGCTCCTCTGCTCTACTTTTTGAGTGTGTACTTTCAATTCTGCCTAAGAAATCCTTTTATGCCTCTGCACAAAAAGATCTAATGGTCAGGTAGCGAAGAGAGGCAATATAAACAGACAATATAAAGAACAGAAGGCAGCTGTAACAATGATGAAATGCATAGGCTGTGTTCTGGAATCACAGAGAAGACTAACCACACCTACCCCAGTGGAGGCAGAGAGAGCTTTCTAAACAGAAACAAACAGCCCATAGAAAGAGAGTTATACCTACCTGATTACACCAGGGTGCTGGAGTAATCTGTGTGAAGGTCCAGTGACCTTATGACAGAATTTATCTAGGAAAGGATTGTGTTTTGTTCTTCACTGTTTGCTAAGCTACTAATAGTAAACTGATCTGCTGTCTGGGTACTCTAGAAATATTAATTCTTCAGGCAGAAGGATTTCAAGTTCCAGAGCAATCAGGGAAATTTAGCAACTTAGCAAGACTCTGACTCAAAATGAAAACCAGGAAGAGCTGCAGATGTGTCTCAGTGTGAAGGCCCTAGGTTCCATCCCTAGCATCGTGCGCACGCATGCGCGCTCACACACACACACACACACACACACACACACACACACACACGAATTCTCCAGAAAAAGGGAAAAAATGAGTTAAATGGGTAATGCATTGGAGATGAGGAGTATAGAAATAGTTATGAAATGGAAGAAATAAGAGGAGAGCACATCCTAGACCTTGATATCAAAGAATTTCAGAGTAGTGATCACTTTTGACAAAGGTAATAAACAGATAAGGAAATAAAAGTCGGTGTTATTTATCATCTCTAAGTTTACAGTGATTTTTATTCAAACAGTCTCAGGTTTAGGGTTTAAAAATCTGATGATGAGGCCAGAGTAAGGTTACTTAGAAGGAAGTCAGGAGAGAGCATGCGTGGAAGTTGGTATTGGTTTTGGAGATTCTGAGGCCGAAAGTAGGTGAGGAGCAAGTGGCTTGAATTCCGGGAGACGGACTGTGCAGTTACTGAACACACAGAGTGACGGGCTCGGGACCCGCTGATGCCTTTCACCAGCCTCGCCGTGTGAACCTGGGTAGCACTGTGCAGACAGGAAGTAGACCCAAGGCATTCTTCACATTTAGCTCCATATTTTCCAGTGTTTCTTTGGAAGATTTCTTCTGTTTAAACCTACTATTTTTTTCACTGAGAGTAAAACACTCAAGAAAACAAAACAAAATAAAGAGAAGTAGAAGTGAGATAGGTGAAATAGAAGTTTTGCAAATTCATAACCTAAAATATATAATTTTTTTCACTTTTAAAATTTTCTCAATTATATTTGCTCGATACTTACACCAAGGAAGTAAATCTAAAGCCAGCCATATCAATAACTGTGAGCAGAATAATAAATATAATTCCATTGGGTCATAATTTTTTTAGTTTTTTCTGGTTTTTATTCTTTCCCTGGCTATTTTTTCCCTTTCTCTTTTTAAGTTAATCTTAATTTAGTTCCAGCCCTTATTTGTCTGTGTTATTTTATAATGTTATTCTGAGATACAGCTTTAAGTATTTATTAAATATTTAAAAACACACACTGGCATCATGTAATTGAAGAAAACTGGCATTTCTCTGTAAAGTGAGCGAACTCTTTCCAATGATTTATCTTCCAAAGTTGGTTTGGTGTGTATGTGTAAGCATTTCTATTTTCCTTGCCACACTATAATTTAAAGTCAGTTCAGTGTGTATGTGACCAAATTTGTAATAATCTGTCACTACTGGCAGAAAAGAAAATTAAAGGAACCAATTTATTTCAAAGAGTGAAGTGTGTGATTTCCCCTCCCTCTATAGAAGTTTAAAGTCATAGAGATTTTTAACAATTTCATATTCTTCCCACAATGATAGAAATATACTGTCAGGGAGGAGCTTTATTTCTTCATAGCATCTGCCATGAAAATCAATTCCTCTGGAGGGAATGCTTTATATATTCCATAATTCACCATTCTGTGCTTTGTGGGCAAGGCTTGTTAAAATGTTCAACATGACCTTAGGACAATTCCCTCCCTCTCAATAGCAGCCATAAGCCTCCTGCAAAGAGCTGAATAAGCATCTTTCCATGTTTTAGAGATCAAGTCAAATTAGAGGACATTGCTTTCTCCCATGAATTTTCCATCATATAACTCAGATAAAATTAAACCTGAGTGTTTAAATAGAGAAGTTCTGTAAACCTCTCAATGTGATAAAGAATGAATTGTTAATAGATGGTAGAAAATAAAGACTGGGCCTGTTTTCTGGCCCTGGCAATAATTAACTGCTTACTTAGGTCAATATATATTCAGCATCTGAGATAATTGGAAAGATATGGAGCCCATCTCTCTTCTCTCTCTCCATAAACATCCCCACACAGCCACTGTAAGGCAAACGTAAATGTGTCTGTTTCTTTTAGTCTTAATCCAAATGAAGAGAAATATGTTCATGAATTTAGTTTGAAGGGCAGGTGAAGTACGGTCCAATTCAACCTTAAAAAATAACATTTTCATCCAAAAGCAGAGCTTTCTTAAGTACACTAAAAGCTTATTTATAGATTTAAGTGTCAAAGATCATCTTTACCATTTTTTTGTAAGTGCACTATTCTGTGATTTAATAAGGTCAGTCCTTGGCAGGTTATACTGTTTTTTTGAAATAAAAATGTAGTCACAATTTCAACAAGGTTCTTCACAGAATTTGTCTACTAATACCAAAGTATATGTAGTTGGACCAAATCTTTGGTCCAAAAGAACAATAAGGGAGAATCTTCTTCTACTCTAAAATGTTCCTATAAAATAATCATAGTTTAGAGATTTTAGCATTTGGATAGAGACAAAGTCCACTGAAACACAATGAAAAAACTCAGGGACAGACTGATAAATGTTAACTTCATATATGACAGAACATATGTTAGATATGGTGACATAAGCCAAGTGGTAAGGTATGGGACACTTAGTAAGCAACTATGGTAGTTAGCTTTGTGTGCAAAATGGCATAAAACTATATTCAACTTTATTTCACATTGTAAAGTGTAATCTAAGGGGAATTAAAGTCCTAAATGTAAAGAAAATATTTGCCATTCTAAGAGACAATATACAAGATATTTTCTAACATTTAGTGCAAAAATCATGCTTCATAAAATATTATATATTTAAAAGCAATGAGGATACTTATATACAAATCTGCATACATGCTACTGTTAAGGAAGTGATACTCAATGTTACAGTTCATATCTAGACATTCCCCTAAAGCCTTATATGAGCTCAGCCGTGGGTTTGGGAAAGGTGATTGGATTAGGGTGTCATACGCACTTGTGGATTACAGTGATGAGTTTATAGCTAAATGTGATGTTAGAAGGTGGAGCCTGGTCAGAGGAAGGGTCACTGCGGCCTGGAAGCTCTATCTCCCTCCTCCTCCCTTGATCTTTTTGTTTCCTGCCTGCCTTGCCAAGAGCTGTTTCTCCTCTGCCACACCACTCTGCCTTGGAACCAGCCAATTACGGACTGAAACCTCTACAATTACTGAGCCAAAGTAATCCTTTCCTCCTTTAATTAAGGGTGTCAGGTAAGGAGAAAATAATGAAGACATTCAATCTATGTGAAGAAGCTTCTAAAATGAATGACACCAGATAGAGGGAGGGAAAGGGAAAGAGAGGTCAAAATAAATAAGATGAGTTATGTCCGTGCCCTAGCTCCCCAGGATGGATGGAATCATTATGAAATGCAAATGTGGAAGAATAAAAAGTTTGAGAGTTGAAAATATTAAAATGAATAAGAAAAGTAGAAAAATTTAAATACTCTAGAAACATGTGAGAAATTAAATCTCCAAAATCTATCCAAAAGTTTCCAAAAATCTATCTTCAAATATATTGATTTGGAGATTTGAAAGCTGAAAAACAAATTAAACACTGCTCAACCTCATATGCACCAGAGAAAAGCAACTAAAAACTACTGGTGGTTAGTTGGGTACAGGTATAGCCTTGTAACCTCAGCAACTGGGAGGCTGAGGCAGGAAAATTGACACAAATTCAAGGTTAACCTGAACTATACAGTAAGTTTAAGGTCATCCTCAACTAGATAGGGATACTCTGTGAAAAAACAAAGCAAACAAACAAATAAAAAAAGACAAGACAGAGACCGGGTATGTTGGTACATGCTTGTAATCCCAGCAGTCTGGAGGCTGAGGCAGGAGGATCATTCCGAGTTCGAGACCAGCCTGGGCTACAAAGTCAGCTCAAGACCGACCTGAACTGCATAGCAAGATCCTGACTCAAAAAGACCAAAATAATAATAATAATAATAATAATAATAATAAAGAAAAAAGGAAAATGGTTGTTATGATTTTATAGCCATTTCTTTTGCAGTCATGAAGAAATCTCAAAGTAAATGGATAGAAGCAGATGAAAAGAATCATGACAAACCTAATACTGTGTTTTGGGGAAAGTAATTTTGTGTAACAACTTTTGAAAATAATTTTACAATATGTTGCCAAAAGAATTCTGTACTCAAGTTACCAATGTTGCTACTTATGCTTGATTAATTAGCTGTTTAATTAATTGAATATCAATTTATTGAATATCTATTAGGTGTTGAACACTTTTCTTTATGTAGGGTTTTCATGGCTAGCAAAATGGAAAAGTTTTCTTTGCATAAGAAACTTGCGTTCTAGTAGGAGATTTGTAAAACTCCAAATAAATAAATGAATATACTTTATCATAGTAAATTATAATAATGGCTTCACAGAAATATTAAAATATTACAAGGAAAATAAAGCCTGAGGGAAGTGCTACTTTCACCTAGGTTGGCCCTGCATGGCTCCCTAAGTGAGTAACATTTGGACAGAGACCCAAAGGCCGTGCAGGAGAAACAAGGTCAAAGCCCTGGAGACGTGATTAGGTAGATGGAGAATTATTAGCTAGACACCATGGCGATAGCAGAGTGGAGTGAAAGAGAGAACCCGAGGAGAGCAAATCAGAGAAAGTGTCCCAGAATGAAAAAAGTCCTAGAGGACACAGCAAATTATTTTCTTCTTATTCTAAGTGCCGTAGGGTGTTTATTAGAGAAGTATTTTACGTAGGGCAGAGCTAGAGTTTTGAAAGCTTTCTCTGGTGATTTCCTAGATGATTTGTTGAAGAGCAGGAGGAGTAGACAAGGGCACATTTAGGAAAAACAGCATGTTTTGTAGGAAGGAGGCAATAACCGTGAGCCCTAGAACCCTAGCTATGGAAGTGGAAAGGGCCATTTCTACAAGACCAGCTGAATGAGTACCAGGATATCTGGAGAAATAGGATTATTGCACCTAACAGGCAGCTCTGCTCATGCGTTTCTAGCCTGAGTGGCCAGGTGTGCAATAGCACCTTCCCTGTGGGTGGAGGACCATGAAAGAGTAGTTTGGAAAGAGTGTGCCAATTAAAATATTGTTTCTCAACTCAACTTGAGGTATTCCTTAAATTTCCAAGTGAAGAGCATCATTGCACAGTTGGGTATGCCAGCTCTGGAGAAATGCCGGGATGGAAAATAATTGGTGAGTATTATGAACAAGCACAAAGATGGTATTTAAGGCTCTCACATTCTGTGGTCTTCCTGACAGAGTGGCTGGAGGTGGGGAGGCAAAGCCCGTTACCAGTCTTGACTTACATGAATGTTTACTATCCACACAGAGGAGATCTGACCAGCCAGGGAGACCAAGAAAGGCCAGCCACCATAGTGAGAAAGAAACAAAACACACACATAGACTGTACAACACTTATCCCTGTGAATTGTGCAGCTAAATTGCCAAGTTGAATATTAAAAAGTTGAGTTTTTACTGAAATGGCATTGTGCTAGGTTATTTTCTAGATGTTTATTATCTTTCCTTAGGATATTAAGCAATTCTTTGAGTAATTTAGCTAGAATATTTTTCACTGTTAATCAGTCAAGGTTGGTTTTCCCAAAGCACAGAGCCATTACTTATAGAGCTGTAAAATATTTTGTAATTTCAGAAACATAGTCTTAGATTACATTACGGTTTTATTTTTATTTCTCTTATGAATTCTAACAAGGTACAACTTCTATCTCATTTCTCTTTTCAGAAGGTCTCATGTGTTATCATCACAGTGATTTTTGTGTTTTTGCTCTTTTTCTTTTCATTTCTGATCAACTTCACAGCCAATGGGCTTCATATATAGATCTTGTTAGGTCTCGTAAGTGACTAACTTTCATTATTTGTGTGAGGCTGAGACGTTTCCTAGGAATTTTAAGATATAAAATTGGGAGAGTCCTTGGGAGAGTAGACAGCATACACACATCCTAGAGCAGTTTCTTCTTGGCTGGTTGAGGACAGTACTGCCACTGTGTACAAGAGAAATGATGCCTGTGACAAATCATGTTATTCTGGTTAACAATGGGTGGCCTGCATGAATGTGGCCCCATAAGTTCATGAAGGAATCAAAACATTCCTAGTGTCTAGAAGTACTGCAGCTCCCAAAATGTCATAGCCTAATTCATTGCTCAGGGGTTTGGAGTCATGTTGGTGTAAAGGAGCCTGCTGTGCCACCAGTCATGAAGTCCAGTATATACACTTACACACAGCACATGATTCTTGGCAATGGTAGCACTCTATTATCACAGTACTATGTTAATAAATGACTGTGTTACAGACTTACATATTTGCTATACTGAACTGTCAACATTATTTTAGAATGTGCTTCTTTTACTTATTAATAAAAAAGTGCAACTGTCAGGCACCCTAGCAGGCCGATCAGGATGTGTTCTGAAAGAGCTGACATCAGTGGAGATGACAGCTCCATATGAGCCACGGCCCTGGAAAACCTTCAGGTCGCACAAGAGATGGAGGCCGAATACAATGATATTGATGATCCAGAGTAGCTTTACTTGAGCTGCTGTGCTTGCCTCTATGTGAAAATGTTCCCTTTCATGGCCATTGTGACTTTGGGGAAGAGCTAGAAGTATCACAGAACCAAATCCGGTGACTGAGTGGGTGAGGACACAGCGTCAGGTTTTTACGAGCTGCCCTTCTGTTGGGGGGTGCTCAGGAGCCCCATTCACTGTATTTTTGATCACATCTAATAAGGACCCTCAGGAGAGAGGACTCCAGAGCTGCTGCAGAAAGCAATGAGAAGGTTGGTATGTTCTCAGCACTGGGGTGGGAATTGGAGGGAGATTCAGAGCAGTGTATCTCTTTACTGTAATAGATTTTTAAAAAACTTATAATATTCACTATTTTTTAAAAACATAATATTCACTATTTATAAAACTTATAATATTCACTATTTTTTTAAAACTTATAATATTCACTATTTTTGATAAGCAAGGTGCCTGATTCCTTTCTGTCTATTGTGCTTCCAGTACAAAAGCCTTGGAGTAGAATCGTTTCCAATAGTTGTCATAGAGAAAATCCCCCTGTTGTTCTGATTGGAGTCTGGTCGTGTCCCTATTGGGCACCCAGTGATTGGCCAGGACAGGGCAGCTGGCCATTTCTCAATGAGAGGTTAAAGGTCGAATCTCCCCCTTCCACACAAGAAGGAAACAAATCTTCAAAGGAGGAGAAGTCCTTAAAGCAAACTAAGTTTCAGATATCTACTAAGAGCAAGATACCATATATGACTGAATTCCCAATGATCCTTCACTCATTCTCTGCCCAGTTATTTTTTTAAAAAAAAATATCGATCAATGATACCAAGTTACTGTTCAATACCATGGAGAAGCTTTGGTGTGCTATTGGTTATTGAACAATGTTACTGTATACTACAAAACTTTGAAGAATGGGTTTTAAAAGTTTTCACCATAAGGAGATGATAAATGTTTGAGGTGACAGGTATATTTACACATGTTTAAACATTACACAGTGTATATATGTACAGAAGCATTACATGGTACCAAATTTACATGAACACTCTGTGTGTATGCATGGGCCAACTGAAAAAGAAATTAATAAATTAGCAAATGGAAACAAAATTTTATATTACAAATTTCCTCCGCTCTCAGATGTTTAAATGAGAACGTTCTTATGTTAGATCCATGGGAACAGTAGCTTTTCTATTTGTAGAATTATAGACTAGTTAGTGACAACGTCTCATATTCATTGTGAATTTCAGTGCCTAAACAATATTCTGGAATACATCTGGTTCCTACTAACAATTTATAAACAACTATTTAATCACCAGCAACAGTATGAAACTCATACTTTGTTCGCTTGTACGTTTATGACATTAAAAAATTGTGAAGTCACAATGCAAGCCCTTTTGTCTGCTTAAAAATTACATGGGGACAAAAAGCCAGGTGTGTTAATATGCAAATGTAAATGGCACACTAATGAAGGTACATATTAAACAGAACACCACAATGTCAAACAGAATCCTTGCTAATTAAGGGTACCCAGGCTCCGAGGGGATGTTGCCCCACCAGACAGCCAGATGTCCTATTCTCTGCCTCCGCACTGGGGTGATTTTCTCCTGGGTAAAAACTGTATTCTAGTGCTTTCTCCTGCCAAGAGCAGGCCCGACAGATGACAGTTGGAAATAGTTGGTCTTTTGTGCTAAACTGTGGAGGACTGGGAGGGTGTGAAAGCAGTTTTTAACTGTTTTTCTCTCTTCAATATAAGTGAATTCTCAGCATACACTTTACTGAAATTGGTTTTTGGGCAAAGTAGAAGAAAACATTTTATTTCTTCCGGAGTGAAACTGGGTGTTTATGCTGATTATATGTGATGATTTTTTACTTTCTATTCAGGAACATTTTATTCATTTATTTTGCAGTTCATTTATAAGATCATCATACATTCACTGTGGATTTGTTAGTCAATATTTTTCATCAGTGCAGTAACAAAAGTAAATAGTAAAACATATCTCATCTTATCACTCTGGAAAACTGCATGCAACTACACAAAGACATCAGGAACTGAAAGCAATCAAACAATAATTCTTTTATGAAGTACAATAATTAGGTAAAAATCACTGAGAAATCCTGAAGAACAATGGAGAGTAGTGTCTTCTGCTAAACCAATTGAGGAAGCTTTTATGCTGTACAAACTCTTTGAATGTGAGTATAGGTTAACAGTGTGGCTGACACGCAGACTCTAGGATTCCTGACAGTAAGTGTCTACAAACTGGGTTGTTCCTAGCAGATGGGTCAAGTGGGGAGTAGAAGGTTGAAATCCTGCAAGTCTTCCAACTCCAGGACTCTGCTGAGCTCACTACCTGTGCAAATGACTGAATGTGATATATACCAAGTCAGGCTCCTTTGCTTTTTCTCCTTTCACTTGCATAGGTAGGCTTTAGGAAATATCTTTTCCAAACAAATTCTTTGTTCCTTTTCTATGTGTATAAAGGACTAGAATGTGTCCTTTCTAACCAATTCTGTGAGCCACTGAGGGCAGGGCTGCATATTTGGGGAAAAGAATGGGGTTTGTATATATGGGGAGAGGTTTGCTGTGGTTTATGGCTATTTACCAGCCCTGCAGAGAACTATTTTGGGCTAATTACATCCATGAATTAAGACCTCAAATTAAAGCCAACTGTGACTATAATGTGAAAAGGGAGCACCTCCTTTTACTTAGGATTTTACTATTTCTTTCACTACCTGTTCCAAAGTACACCAAGCTGCCCTCACATATGGCAGAGAAACATCACTGAGTATTTTGTTTGTATATTATTATTTTCTGTTTATTATGATGTTCGTATTTCTTAAGAACCTTTCTGGCTGGGGACACATTACTTCTACACTGGTAGGGATAGCCAATTCTTAGAGAAATCTTCTAGGTCTTATAAGTAAAATAAGCTTTATTTTCTTGAACTTTTTCTTTCATTCTGTCTTATTTTCAATTTCTTCCTTTCTTTCATTTTTTTCTTTCTTTCTTTCTTTCTTTCTTTCTTTCTTTCTTTCTTTCTTTCTTTCTTCTTTTTGAGAGAGGGTTTTGCCATATAGTTCAGGCTGGTCTTGAACTCACTACGTATCCCAAGCTTGCCTTGAACTTGCAGCAATCATCCTGCCTCAGCCTCCCAAGTGCTGAGATTTCAGGCATAAGCCATGACACCTGGTTTACTGTCCTTTTCTTGTGTCTTCTCTGGTATTTTCCCTTGACTGATTGTCACAGAAATGAACACACAATAGTGAGTCGCATTCTCCTCTCCCTTGTAGTTCTTCTAAATCAGTGGATAGATGTGGAAACTTCCTTGGTTTCAGATTAATGTCAAGATTACTTCATGAATCACATTTCCATCAAAATTCTTACAAATGTCAATGGATAAATATTACTTTGATCCATTATTTGAGCAGATGATGTAAGATACTCTAATTTCATTATTATTACATCATATATTATTTGCAACTTGAAAAGAAAAATTACTTCCCATCACCTCTTTGGTTATCCCAAGGCAGGCTTTGTATATATTTTCTATATTGCTTTTATCATAAGATAGAAATACTCCTCATTTCATATCTAGTGTGCCATGGTACCATATTGTTTCAATTGACCAATAGGCTTGTAGCCTGGATAGCATAAAAGGGAAAGAAGAAGGAAGTCTTTCTTTTTGCTCCTTCATTTAGTGAAAATACTCTGTGCCTTAGTCTTATGTACATATTTTCAGGGTTTTTTTGTTTTGTTTTGTTTTGTTTGTTTTTGTAGTGAGGCCTGGGGGAATTCCAATAGTATCCTGCTATTGCTATAAACTTATTTGGGCTTTAGCCTGTTTCTCTGTAGCTGTGGTGAGGTGGGTATGGCTAGCCAGGTATTGCTGATATTTCAGTCCAGAGGCCTCACAGAAGGGCAGAATGTGACTACCCATGTATATTCTATTAAAGAGAATGGAATGTACCTTAGCTGTACAAAAGAGCCACTATGTAGTTACATGAGCATATTTATATTTAAGACTATCATGGGAGTCCTATGGAAAACAGGTTGGAGAAAGTATTTCAAGTTTGGCTTCTGAATGATTGTGAAAATTCTAAATGCCATTCTAGAACTTCATGCCAGCCTCCATGTCTCACCCCTAAATAGTGATATAGGGGAAAGAAGTGTAACTCCCAACCTGCTAGATGTCAGATATGCAGAGTTTGTGCTCCCCAAAATCAAAGAATATATTCTAAAGAACAATGGATGTTAAGAGTAGGAAAAATTTATTGAGGGAGACAGTTCTTGAGAGATAGGAGGTGACTCCAAAGTGGATTGCCAATGAGTCCACTTTTCAAAGGAAGTTTCATAGAGCAAAATCATGAGGTACATACAACATGGGTCAAAACTATGATCAACCAATAAAACTACAAATATAACTGCATAGGTTATACTGATCCAGTAGGGAAGCAAGTCACATAGCAAGTGTACATGAAAAGAACAAGGAGCTTTTTAGGAAGGGATGGATCAGGAGGTCCTGGTCACCCACTTGGATGACTGATGTCTGTCTAGAGTTTATTGAAACAGGTAATACCAATTATAATATAATCTTTAAATTATTGCTCATCCCTTAGGGAGGCAGTAGGCCTGGTCATTCCATCTTTATCTTGAGACCTGGCCTTTAACAAATGTGCCTCCAGCCACAGCTGTGCTGCAGTTTCATCTTCTGCACTGACTCCTTCAAGGGCCCAGCCTAGTCTATAATAGTAGTACACTGAAACGTAGAATAAAATATTGAATAGTTTTACATTAGCAAATTAGATGTGGAAATCCACATGCAAGCCTGCCCGTGTTCAATAATCTGAGCGGGTGTTTTGAAAGATGTATCTACTAAGACAATCTTTCTAAGCATGATGAGTAAATACTGTTCTTATAGTTAAAGATGGAGATAAGAGTGACATTTCCTTCTAAATTTAAGATTGCATCTTTCTTCCTATCATATAGAAAGATTTACCTTTCTGTCTTCAGTTCAAACTCTCATTTCTCACTGAAATTCAGGGAATATGAAAAACTTTGCAGGACTACCTGGATGACTCTCCTTGAAAGAAGAGCAATTATCTCCATTTTGGCTAAACCCCGCCCTATTTCCGTGGACTGATATGTACAGAGCTGGCTAGGACTTTTCCTTATTCCTTCAGCAGGCTTTAGGCAATCAAAATCAGTCCAGCTGAGGTGCTGATGTAGGCTTTGAAGCAAGGTGACAGGGCTGTGTTGTCCCACCCCCATAGCTCCTGGAAAACGTGTGTAAACCAAGGCAGGATGGAGAGTCAGCTCGAAGCTGTCAGCTGGGATTGAGCCTTGAGATAAGAGGCTATGACTTCCCAGGACACAAAAGATTACACATCAGAGCTGAAGTAATAACTCCAAAACATTAGATACAAATACAAATTGTGTTATGCAGATTACTCTTTCTGCATATCCTTCTCTCCGCATATTGCAGAGATGATTTCAGATCACCTACCCAGCCCAGCTGAAGGCATTCATGTATGTCCTGCCAGTCTCATTCACTCATCCTCAAGCCACTGAATTAATAAAACCTGGGTTTGGCCCTGGGTCAAGGCTTTTGTTCTGGTTAGCAATCACCCTAGCTGGACTTAGGATCCCCTTGGCTCCCCATAATAAATATGTTTTAGTGTCTTTATTCTCACCATGGCTTGCATTGGAAGAGGTAGATTGGAATTAACTGGTGAGAATCCCAATAACTTCTCCATGGGACTACAAATATAACCTTCCTAGACCTCAACAAGGACCAGGAAGGGCTCTCTATAAAGAACTGAAGGAGGGTTAGAACAGATCATCTTATCTTTCTTCAGGTTAATACAAAACCATAGGTATTTGCTGAGTGTCACATACTATTCCCTAAAATGATATAAAACTTTTTATTTCTCACCAAATATGTTATTCAGGGAACACATGTTAATTTGAGAAAATATCTAAATGTTTTCAAACAAAATAGGATAACCATGATACACATCATAAAAGTTGCTAATTATCTACAGAAAATATTGTGTTAAATTAAATTATTTGTGCCACTTGTATTTCTGCAGTGAAAGATGCAACCAATTTAAAGCACAAAATAGGAGAGTTAGTTGTGTGATTCAGTGGTAGAGCACTTGCCTACCATGGACTCCTAGGTTGAATCTCAAGCACCACCAAAACACACATGCATGCACACACAGACACACACCACCACCAAGTATGTAATCTTTTGAGGATTTGCATGATCAATGCCATTGAAAGAAGCAGTCCTACTAGGAAACCCCAAAAGTGAGCATTGTAATTGTGGAGGAAGTCATTGTACAGAATCCAGGCCATAGGAAAATATCTCTGTCAGTTAGAAAGTTGATCATGGCTTTAGGCAAAAATTCCAGTTATAGCAGTAATTTACTATCATTGAACAAGTACTGTCATCTGTCCATTATACCAAGCTTCAGGTGTGCATATTTTTTGTCTAATTACAAATGCTCAGCAGATTCCATTACTATATCATTTTATGGTAAAGAAATTGAGGCTGAAAAAAACCCTGATTGGCCCCGTCTTATGCAATTAGAAAATATTTAAAATTGTGTTTGAACATATGTTATTATCTACTAATATTTATTTAAAGTCTACTAATTTAAATATTATGACATCTCAAGCACAATTTTAACATAGCCAATAACTAGGAATAAATTTAACAAAAACATTGCAATATGAAGTGTCTATGAATTCGGTATCTTGTTGTATATTTACTGATAACCAAAAACATTAAAAAACCGTACACAAACAGAAGTTGATATTATTTTCTTGGGGGGAAAGATGAGCATCTTGGAGATGCATTCCATCAGACATGAATTACAGGTCAATTAAATCTATTCATTAAGTCTGTTCATTAAGGCTATTAATGTTTTTTAAACAGGTGTTAACAAATACTTATTTATTACCTTCTATTGTCCAAAAGTTAAAATATAAATTGTAAAATATGTTAAAAGATAATGAAACAGAAGTCCTCTAGTATTGCTTTCATTATTTATTAATTTGACTATCTCTGACTCTTTATATATTAAACTAAATTTCAGTATCAGTCTGTCAGGTTTGTCAATTTCTACAAAGATAAACCCTGTTAGACTTTAGAATTTCATTTTATATATACAGCATTATGCAGACAACAAATATTTTACAGTATTGTGACTCTTCTGATAAAATATAAAATATGAACTATTTCCACACTTATATTGCAAAAAATAAAAATATTATATGCTTGGCATTTACCAAAAACTCTACTTCACATTTAAAATCTTTGAAACTAATGAGCTCCAGGTTGAAATACTAATTTTGACATACTGCAAACATTTAATGAAATAATACAACTCACACAAAATCTTCCTGAAAAGCAAAATAGAATGTAATGATTTCTA
The DNA here is from genome assembly GCF_000276665.1 of Chinchilla lanigera. Lineage (NCBI taxonomy): Eukaryota > Metazoa > Chordata > Mammalia > Rodentia > Chinchillidae > Chinchilla > Chinchilla lanigera. The sequence goes on from NW_004955487.1 coordinate 7,231,210, forward strand.
TTAATGATGCTTGAGCCCAAAATTTGAAAAAGATATAAGAAAAAAGAACTTACAAACTACTTTTATAAAGAGGGATGCAAAAATCCTGAAGAATACTATCCATTTCATGTTCAACATTTTACTAAAAAGAAATATGTAAAGACAAAGTATAGTTTACTGCAGCAACACAAGAGCATTAACATTTAACAAAATAATGAAATTTAACATTATACTTCTATAATAAAAAGAAAAATAATTATGTGATGATCACAATAAAGACAAATTACTAACATAAAATATGACAAGTGTTTTCACATTAACAATGTAATCATTATGTACTACAAATGCACACTAATAAAAATGCATAATTAAAATGAAGGAAAACTTTATAAACTTTATAATAGTTACCCTTAAAAACAAAAGCAAATAGAATATTTATTTTTGAAATGCTGAAAGCATTTTTCCTGAGAGTGATGAATCAGACAATTTGGGGGGAAAAATAAACGTATTTTTTCAGATTGAATACCGAGAAAACCCAAAGCAATTTACAAAGCCTTAGCCTTTATACATAAATGCATCTTGAATTCTGGATACAAAGTCAGCATAACAAAGCATCTGTGTTCCTATATGCCAGAGTTGGTAAAGCAGAATGTGATTTAAATATGACATCTTATGCATAATTTTAACATATCAAATAACTAGGAATAAACATAACAAAATCATTGCAATATTAAGAATCTATGAATTCCTTCTTCCTGTATCTTTATTGATAACCTAAAACATTAAAGAAACCCTGCATGCACAGAAGTTTATCTTACTTTCTTGGGTGTAAAGATGGGGCATCTTGACAATGTGTTCCATCAGAGATGACTTACAGGTCAATGAGTCTCATGCTTGATTCCCCAAGTGTCACCCACATGGCACTTTTCACTTGCTAGGAGCACCCAGGATCACTGCTGGGGGTCACATTTCTCTGCTGTGTAAAAAACTTCAGACATTTTTAATGTACAAAAGGCCTCAGAAGTCCAAATGTGGGAAGAGAAGATGAATTTCTCAGTGTATTTCACTTCTGAGTTGATGAAGTTGCTGCAGACGTCAGTAGCTTCAGGTAATAATAACTATTGTTATGAGAAACTCATCTACAACATGCCTATGGGGACCTCTCTGTCTCCAAAGTGCTCAAGAGTTGACAAAATGCCCAGTTCATGATTCCACTTAACAGTATGGTGTCAGGGTCAAAGTATCTTGTAATTTATCTTATATGAGAAATGCAAAATATAAATAAATTAAGGAATAAAATAAAAAATAGATCATAGCAAACAGGGAGGTAGATCTTTTGCAGAAAGGAAGGGTGCAAGAAATGGAGGGTGGTGGAGCAAAAGAAGGAGAAAGATTTAAGAAAGAATTAAGATGTGTTACATTCATAGACTAAATGCTCATGAGGAACATAATCATTATGTACTGTACATATATACCAATAAATGTAAGAATTCAAAACAAAAAAGAGCTCTTCCTGATGTGGTATTGGATCATTAATGATACTTCATGATTCCACACATGGGAAAACATGTACAGCTATCGCTGTTCACGGGCAAAGCCAAACATTGCAACTGTCATTTTTGACCAGGTTTTACTTTTAGTTCTTGTGAGGGAAGCTGAGTCACAAAGACATTGAAGGTGATTGTACAAATGTCATTCCAGCACTCTGGGAGGCTGAAGAAGGAGGTTCCCCACCCAGTTTCAGCTCATCATAGACACTAGCAAGTCCTTGTCTCAAAATTTAAGAAAAATATATTTTAAAGGGCTGGAGCATAGCTCAACGGGAAGCTTATCTACTCAATTACCAGGATCCCCCCAGCTCCACAGTGCTGCAAGGCTTATTTTTTAGCTACCGATAACAGTAAAATTAAGTCTTTGTACTTCCTTTCTCTTGACCTTTGGCTAACAACAATCCAAATTGAATGAGGAGCTGAAACTTCTGAAATTCCTGGAGCACTTACTGAAAATAGTACAGGTCTATTCTCATCCCATCAAACTCAGAGATGAAGCCAAGAAATCTGAAGTTTAACAAGCCCACTGGGAAATCATTGTTATGAGTATAATAGCAGCTAATGTTTATTGAAGAAACACTTTATACATATTATCACATCTACTTTTTATAACATCACTAAGTAGATATTACTGTTATTGCAGTCCTCAATACCACTTCATTTTTAGGGTCCCCACAGTTACGCAGCCAATTTAATAACTATTACACTCAAAGACACTGAGCTTTCATTAGAAACACTTTCATAGACTTCACCATCCTAAATGTAACAGGTCCTGGACATCCCATGGGTAAGAGACCAATCCAAGATGGTGGTCTGGAGCTAAGAATATAAAAATATCAAGCAAACAAAGAAATCAAACAGGTAAGTAGCAATGAGTGCTATTAAAGCCGGTTTCCCTATGTTCTGATCATATCTAATTCCTTGGAGGATGACCAGCTTTTGCTGGCTCTTGGACCTTGGCAAAGAAGTTGCCCCTCACCCACTTGGTTTGGAGTTTAATTGTGCCAATTTTGCTGCTTTAACAATTTTCAAAGAAAGCTCTATTATGGTTCATCTTAGTTAAATATCATGTCAAAGATTAAGGAAGGTAAATTCGGAACAGATCTATTTTAATCTGGATAGACATCGTCTCCCTCTCAGTAACAATGGGACTCAGTTTCCCCAAGCCTTATGCAGAAACTGAAAGAGTGAATAAGGAGCAAAATTCACAATAAATATTGTGAAGTGGGAAGAAAATGTTCAAAATGAGAGAGAAACTAGGGAGAAGGAAAGGGGAGAGGAAGAAAGGGAAGAGGGAAAACTAGAAAGCATAAAATGGAAACCAAGCTCTGTGAATAGGGAGGGGGAGAGGGGTTGAGGGGAGAAGAGAGGTTTGGGAAAACAAGAGGAATCAAAATATATCATGTAGAGGTACAAATTCCCTATGGTGAATCTGATCATTATGTATATCTAAAATGTGCCAATAAATTTACTTTTAAAAAAAAAGCCCTTAGAATCAGACCATTTTTGTATCTTTGTATTTCACTTTTAGAGGTTTTTCAAGATCTAAATCAAATTTAAGGTGTCTTCAGGAAGAGAGTAGCACTATTATACTGATGTAAACAGGGGAATAAATAATTTTCCAAGCAGGAAGTTTCCAGGCCAAATTGTGAAGTTTTCCTCAGGTGATGGGTGTCCAAATTGCTTTCAGTACTATGACTGCTAATAAAAGAGAGAGACTGTTATTTACTCTGTCAGTTTCTAAGATCCAAAAGGTACAATAGACATTGTGAAAGGGAAAGAAACTGCTCAAAATGAAAGAACAACTGGGATGGGGGAAAAGGGAAAAGAAGCAAGGGAAAAAATCATATGTATCTATACACAAAATAGCTAAGATAAAAGTACTGCTGATTACTATTAATTCATTGAAAGGAACACTTAGTGCTTGTATTGTTTGATCAATTTTGCATGCCTGTATCTGATAGTCTGAGCAACTACTTTGAAGGTAATAATATGCAATATAATAACCATTGTTAATTTCCTATCATCTTATTTTGAAATTCTGTATGATTTTTATTGTTTTATCTCTCTTTAAAATAAAAAGTAAAAAACAGAGCAGCTGGTTACTGCTGTGATTTGAAATCTCACACATTTCCAGTTTCCAATGTGCTTATCTTTTTTATATTCAGATTTTCATTATCAGCATCAATAGTGCTTCTGGGATTGCAATAGCATTTTGCTCAGGTAGTTTCTGAAATTTTTTTTCACTTATGGTTCAATTTAACGAAAGTCAAAATGGCTATGAAATTGAACATTTACAAAAGACTCCTACAAAAGTTTAATTAGAGCTGACTTTGAAGAAAATCACAGGAATTTACCTGACAGAATCCAATGCATAATCCCACAGATGTACAATTTATTCTATTCTTATGTATGATTCACCCAGAAAGAAATACATAGCAGAATGATTCTCCTCAAAGGCCCCATTTATAATGAATGTGCCAATGTAAATGAAGCTTGATTTCCATATTTTTTGCTTTCCCATGACAGTCCTTGTTATTCCTTTATTTATAGAAGATAAACTTTAGGTTTCCCCCTCTGGACACACATTTTTGGTAGAGCTTTGAGATAATTCTCTATACTTTTCTGCACTAAAGGTAGAAGCTATGTTTAGCTTTCTCTTGCCATTGTAACATTTCTAGTTGGATTTAAAAGAAAAGACAAGTTGAGAAAATTCTTAGGCCTAAAATATATTACTACATTACAAGAATCAGGAGCAACTATCAAAGTTGAAATATAAATATTTAGTATTTTCTGTACATATGTAAAGTGATAGCTATGTTTAACCATGAACAACTAACATTACTTCTCATGTTTTCCTATAATTAATAAAAACATTGTTACAGGGTTTCTGAAATACCAATAAACTGAGGTTCAAAAATAAGTCTGTCATAATATTGAAGAGTTTTTATTGTTTAAGATCTTCCAAATACAGAAGAAAAGCAAATGCAATAAATGGAGTAGAAGTGAGGGGGATTAATCTGTTGTTACTACAGAAAGTACTGTTTCCCACATGGCACCTGAAAGGAATCCACAGAAAGTAATGCCATCAATGCAAGAGAGGCACGAGTTTGTCAGATGTCTGATCTAATTTATTTAGCAGTAGATGTTTGCGGTAAATGCATTTATACTCATCTTGGGGAACTGGTACATGTACAAAATACAGCGCCTTTCTCTGTGGTTTACTCCCTTCTCTCTTCTAATTGCCCTTTCCTCCCTTTTGCTTTTGTTGATATTATTAATCTTAGTTTATGCTTACGATGTATGATGTCCACGCTCACTGTGGTTACTAGGGTGCTGTACCTGCTGTACCTTCACTCTGCCTATTTCCCACCCCCTGCCCCATCCCTGCCCCCCTGGTCTCTGGACCTTCGCGTCTGCAAGAGGTCCATCCCCTTGTCTCCTTCTATCCTTCATTTATTTTCACTTAGTTTGTACTTTGCCTTTCTCAAATGAGAGATACCATATGGTACTCATGCTTGTGTGTTTATCTCACTCAGCGTTGTATTTTCCAAGTGCATCCATTTTCCTAACATTATATCAGATTAGTCCTTCTTTATAGCCGAGTAGTATTCCATTATATATAAGTACCACATTTTCTTTATGCAATCATCTGTTGATTGGTATACAGGCTGTTTCCAGGGTTTAACTATTATGAATTGTTCTGTTATGAACATTGTATTACTGTAATATGATGTCTTAAGCTCTTCAGAGAAGATATCTAGAAGGAGGATAGCTGGTTCATATGGAAATTCTAATTTTAGTTCTTTGAAAAATCTTCATACAGAGGGCTGCAAAGTAAAATTTTATCATTTACTCTTTAAGGATCTTGCATGTCATTATCATTTTTAATCCAGAGGGTCTTATTTTTTTCTTGCTCTTGAAAACAGTACTGTTTTTAGAAGGCACATTTATAAATACTGCTGGTAATTAAAAATTTAATGGAAAATGGACTGTGTGGCAGTGATATGCATTCAATGGAAATGCTTCTGAAAATACTGAATTTTGATTTTTCCAAGCTAGTGAGGTGTGGTCTGATTTTTTCTCATGATTCTCCAGGAGACCCCAGGATAATCAGCGACCACCCCATAGTGCACTGTGTGCAGAATTGTGATGTTCAGTAGATTAGGTGCACTAAAAGCCTTTTTGATCTAATATATTTTCAACTTAGTATGGGTTTATAGGGCCGTAACCCATGTAAATCAAGAAACATCTATATATTTGTAATCAAATCATAAACAAATATAAAGAAAGAAGATTTTCTTTCCTGGGTTTGACAGAAGTAGCTGTGACTAGGGAAAGAACCTTGTGGAATTCAGTGTAATGGTAATTTTCTATTTTTGAACTTTTTCATGAACATATAGGTATTTATTATTAATAGCTATTAAACTGCATATATTTTTGTGCACAGTTTAATTCCATGACTATAAAAGGCAAGTATTTTTTATGTTAAAGAGAACAGTAAAAGTCTTTTAAAATATGATGTAAAAATTAAGTTTTGTAGGAAATAAAGTAAAAACTGTATACACAAAATGACCATGGACAGAAAACGGCAAAACTGAGGTATAAAGTAGCCCAGCTAGATTATTATAATATTCAGCACAATGGTTTTTGAAGAGGTAGCATTATAGTCCAAGAGTGTCTCTACTGGATTGGATAGTAATTTTGTATGTTATACTTTACCTTTCTTATTTAAACTCTACACACACATTATATGCAGTTTGGCATGTATATTTCATATTATAAATAGAAATAGAAATAGAAAAGAATAGGAAGGAAGAAGGGAAGGAAAGAATGAAGGAATTAAGGAAGGAAGGTAGGAAGAAAAGAAGGGAGGAATTAAGGAAGGAAGGAAGGAAGGAAGGAAAGAAGGAAGGAAGGAAGGAAGGAAGGGAGGGAGGGAGGAAGGAAGAAAGGAAGGAATGTTGGCTGTCCCAGGCTATTCTACTCTAAATGGTGGTGATATGTCAATCTAGATGACGCATGCTACCCATTAACAATAATTATTTTTCCAAAATAAATGTAGGTAAATCACTTATGCCATATAAGCTTGTAGCATATATTTATAGTTTAATGATCACAGGCAGGTCCGTGTTCCGCAGTCTTGATTGATGCTGCCCTCAATGGTATCTCACCGTTCTAAGGAAGCTTAGGTTAAGAATTAGAGGTCAGATTTTATCATCAGTAGATCACACAGTCATATTTGCTCTTATTCCTCAAGACTACACCAGGACCCCATGGAAAGGGGAAGACTGACATCTGGGATGTCCCCAAAGGTCTTGCTTGTCCAGCAGAACTGTTGTGGGTTTAATCACAGAATGAGGGAACTCTTGAAGGCTCAGTATAGCAGAAGGGTATGCAGCAGACTTTCAGACTGTCGAGTCTCAGCCATCTTCCCTGGCATGTAGTAGATTCCAGCATTAAACACGACTACCTTTTTCTCTCTCCACACAGTTATAGGTCTTTATTAGCCCCTGAGAGTTGATAATTCCGTAGGGTAAGTGTCATTCATAAAATGAACAATATTTAAGGGTCAAACAAGGCCAAAAATTGATAGCAAATTAATCCCTATGTAAGTGAAGCAGCTCTCTTCATTCTATTGATCATTTGCCAAATTGCTATATTCTTTACCTTTAGGGTGTGTTTATTCCTTCTCTTCTGTTGGCTGATGACTTCATAGAGGGAATTCCTACCTCTGGTGACATTCGCAGCACTGTTTATCCAGGTATTAGCCCCCACATAAAGCTTCCTAGGATCTGCAGCAGTAGACAGATTACTTACTGTTCACTCTTGGAAAAATGAACTCAGTGATTCCATTCATCTTGTTATAATAGTTACACTCTGTTTGTGAACTCAAAGAGGAAATTATCTGAATCTGTCTTAAGGTGCTAAGAATGTTCTATCTTCTACTGTACGTGTGTTTGTCAAACACCAAGTAGGAGTCCATTTATACTGCCTGTAGCTTAAAAATCTGATATACTCAGGGTGCCTGGCACAGTGTTGTCTACCTAGCTCATTCTCAGTGAAACTTAATAAGAATAAATGAATTAATCTGAAAGACTGAGCTAATTCTACACATTTCTATTGACTGACCTTTTTGTTCTCTCATTCCACTACATTTTAAAATATGTCTAATATGTGTCAGTGGTTTTCTGGGTATTGGGACTAGAGCAAACAGTAAGACAGATGAAAGAATAAGCAGATTCTCAATTTTGTTGTGAGCTATTTGTTTAATTATTGATCTACTTCTTTTAAATGTCTAATATATGTCAGTGGTTCTCTAGGTATGAGGAATAGAGAAATCAGTGAGACAGTCTCTTTTCTTTGACAGATTTGTATTATTATAGGGATAACTAACAATTAGATAAGAAAATAAAGAAATTTGGACAGATAAGAGAAACAGTTATAGATACTAGTATAGCATAAAGTGATAGAAACTGTGTGTGTGTGTGGGTGGTGACAGTGGGTACAGGAGCTATTGTAGGTTGTGTGCATCTGTGATAGGCATCTGTGCTTTAGGAAAAGGTGGTATTTGAAGAGAGATCAGAATGTTAAGATGTAACAAGCATGAGAACTTCGGAGGGAAAGTATTCTAGGCTGATAAACAACAAGGGCCATAGCCCTGACAGAGAATGAGCTTGGGATTCCTGATGAGTAGTCACTGGCAATGGGACTACATGTATGACTATATGTGACAATGTTGTCTGAGGCCATATGGATGATCCATGCCAAGATTTAGCTACATTGGCTATGTAATGCAAGATAAAAGTTTGATAGATAGGGGTGTTGAAGAGTTTTGAACAGACAGGTACTGAGAAAGAAATGGGAAATGTTGAAGTGGAGGAAAGTTGGAAATGATTATCATAATTGCATAGTGGTTTTGTTAGGATGGAAGGAGTTATGATAGTATGAACTGACCAAGTTAGCAGTTTATGTAATGGTCCATTTGACTGGACCTTTATATGAACAGGCCAGTACAAAAGTTTAAGGAAACAAGATATGTGCTTGGGAGTAATGTATAAAAAAATAGACCATAGGAAACATTATGTGCATAGGTGTTATGGTTATCACCTAGATGTCCCCAAAAGGTGTGATGGCTAAATTCATCTGGTGATTGGTTTAGCATAGTACTTGATGTGAATAATGGGAAGCCCCATCCCGGTGTGGGATAAAAGGAAAAGGGAGACTCACTGTTGGCTGCTTCCCTCTTGCCTTGCTTTGGGTGGTTTCTCCTCTGCCATGCCCTTCTGCCATGCCACGCTACCTTGGGGTCAGCTGACTATGGACTGAAACTCTACACACTGTGAGCTAAAATAAAACTTTCCTTCTCTAACTTGTAGATGTTGGATATTTTATCCCAGTAAGGAAAGGAGTAGCTAAGATACTCGGAAGATGGGAATACATACTGTAACATCAGAAATGAGGAAAAAGATCTTTTCTCAGAGATAAAATGTAATAACAATATATTGGAAATCAAGTCAGTGGTGTTCAACTATTTCAACATAAAGACATATCACTACAAGTTGGCAAGAAATTTACTAAACTTTTAAGTGATTTATAGCTGGGAACTTGCTGAGTGTGAAAACACGGAAGGGAAAAATTTCTCCAAGGTACAATTGGTGGTGATCTAAAAGGAGAATTCGAAGCTTAAAGATAATCCTTTTCAAGCTGAAAAAACTATCTGTCATCTCTGAGGAAGACAGAGTTTTGTTGTTGAATGTCACTGAGCATTTATTGAACCCTAACTCTGGATCATCCAGTAATTTTCTGCTTAAGAGTGCTTATTCATAGAAGGAGATCTTAACCTGGAGTCTATACATGGGCTCAGGTCACCCTCAAATTCCTTGAAAATCTGTGCATGCATTTGAATTTGCTAAGGCAGGCTGAACACGTTTTATTAAATTCTCAAAGAGATTTATGAAACTGTAAAGGGTAAGTACTTTCTAGCTCACCCAGAGACAAGCTGTAGACTTCTGAGCCTCAACAGCAATTAGTTTCTAATTCTTACCTTTCTTTCTAAAGCTCCATCAGCAAGGCCTGTTGAGATTTTATTTCTTCCCAAAGCAATGTTTTTTCATTTTTCCTTTTCTTCCTGCAGTATTTGGGATTGAACCAGGGGCCATCACAGTGAGCTATATCCCTAGTCTTTATCTTATCAACTTATCTATTGAGACAGAGTCACTAAGTTACCCAAACTAGATTTGAATTTGCTCAGCTCCTGCCTCAGCTTCCCAGAGTGGTGGAATTATACATGGTTATCACCATATCAGTTTCCTTACCCTCTTTTTTTTTTATATGTCTTTCTGTTTTAGACTTTCTTATAATTACTCTCAGTGCTATTTTCCATTGTTGCTGTTTGTTGCATGGTAGCTGCCTCAAACCCTAGGGCTCCCAGCTCTACACCACAACCTTCTTGTTTATGTGGCAAGTGCCATTCTTCTCTATCACAAAGCTTAATTATATTGTGAGACATCCTTTAAGACAGATGAAAATAAATTGTGCAAAATGTGTGCATGTGGCTGAGTGTCTTGACCACTTTCTTCTTGCTGGGCCAAAATATCCACCAGCCACAACTTTAACAAGGAGAAGTTTACTTTGGTTCATGGTTTAAATCCCTGGTTGGTGGGATCCAAGCCAGAAATGGCATGGCAGAGGGTCATTTTGGAAAAAAACAGTGCTCAGTCCATGGTAACAGGAAGCATAGAGAAAAGGAAGGAGCCAGGAACAGAATATGTCCTTTATGGTCATGCTGCCAGTGACCATGTACAACCAGGCCCACCTCCTGACTGAAGGTTTAGCCATGAACCCATCAGTGGATCAACCCACTGATGAGCACAGCACCCCATGCTCCAGTCACTTCCTGCAAGCCCCACCTCTGAACACAGAGGCTTTGGAGAATGTTCTAGATCTAAACCACAGCACTGAGATACATGCTTCCGTGTTTCTTTTTGCTTTGGCTGGACTTAATAAATAGACTAGATGGATCTACCAACTCTAGTAAATTATTATTGAATGCCCAATTTGTGTTAAGGAAATCCATATGTCATTTCATTTAATTTCCACAGAGGAGATGAGAGTCATTTTTCACTCTGAGAGTATACCTAAGTGCAAAGAAATTTGTTTGTATCTGTTCCAATCGATAGTACTTAGCTATTAAAGGCAAGGAACTGGACTAAGAAACTTATTGTACTGTTACAATAAAACCCTGAGACATTGCCTAAAACTGGGATTGTTATCCTTATTAAAATGAAAAGTTTGTCAAAGAAATTCAGTAACTGTGGGATACTATCTGGTTAACGATAGGATGAAGATTCATACCGATTCTGGAAACTGTGCCCTCTCTCCTGCCAAAGAAACACAGTCTCTTCATAAGAGAATCAAGTTTCTTCCCATCATATCCCATATACTTTACCCCAGCACTGAAACGTCTCACTTCACACTTTTAAGTGGTGTTGTCATACCCACTGATTCACTGAAATTTTTCCGCCTTTTAAATACAGAAACTGAGGCTAACATGCAACCTAAAAATATGTAGTATTTGGAATAGAAGCAAAATAAAATGATTTTTAATCCAATGTCCTTTCCTTAATATAAGGATGCTTTTAGTCTAATGAGAAAAAATGGAAACCATCTCAAAATAAAATATACTTCAAGAATATTTTATAATGCAGTATGTGCGGTTTTTAAAACCTACATTCACTTTTGCTTATGTAAAAGTAATTGATGCAGCTTTCTTTGTACAGAAACACTTAGCAAACTGTTTTCCACACTATTTTACATCTGGTCCTTCCGTACAGAGATGTTTTTAACAATGAAAATAGCTGAAGAGATGGGTCTAAAAGAATAGCAAGACTCTGAAGTTACAAATATGCGTTTTGATTTATTTTTAGTCTGTGGTTTTCTTTTTAACAATAGGTATTCTAGAAATATTGTTAGCAAGGATCTGGGAAGATTTTCCAGACTTTCAGAACACTGTGCATCTAGTGTCAGACTCACATGGATCCAGAATGATAAGAATGCTTTTTAATAAATGACAGCCATGGAATTAGACACTCGTGGAAGGACAACTACTTTACCTTCTTCTGTTCACTTATGGAAAGTGCTGCATTAGTGTCCTCGCACTTCAGTAAAAAATCATCACAAACTCAATAGCTTAAGCCAACACAAATGTTTTATCTTACAGTGCTGTAGGTCAGACATCAAAATAAATTTTACTGGGATGAAATCAAGGTTTTCATAGAGTTGTATTCCCTTCTGTATCCATATATAACATCCATCTCTATCTATAGCTGTATCTGTATCTATGCCTGTATCTGTATCTGTATCTGCATCTGCATCTGCACCTCTGTCTATCATCTAAGCATTTTCTACCTTCCACAGATGCAGTCGTTTAGTTCTGCAATGCTCCCCTGATGACTCAGGCATTAGAAAATTGGTCTCCAGCTCATGGTGCTTTTCGGAGGAAGTGGGATGTGACCCAGTAGGAGAAAGTTAGGTAATTGAGGGCATGCCCTAAAGAGAATATTGGGACCTGAGCTTTTAAAAATTAATTAAAATTTTCCCTTTTCTTGATCAATTTTGCATTTTTCTATCTGGTAATCAGAACGACTGATTTGAAGACAACAATATGCAATATAAGACCAATATTGAATTCCTACCATCTTGAACGGTGAAGCTCTGTATACTTTCCAAAGTTTTTTTTAATTACTTGTTATTGTGTTTGATTGTTTGATCAATCTTGCATTCTTACATCTGGTGGACTGAGCAACTTTGTTGACTTTGTATCAGTATGTAGTGTAGCAACCATTGTTAATTCCTGTCATCTTGTTTTGAGATCATGAATCATTTTTGTTATTTCTGTATTGTTTTTGTTTTGTCTTCATTGGGTTTTGGTTAGTTTTTACTCTTCAAAATAAAAAAATAATGAAATATTTGGTACATTTTAGGTATGCATGATGATGACATTCATCATAAGGACTTTGTACCTGTACATGATATATCTTAAATATTTTTCCCCATTCATCTGCACTTCCCTTAACCCTTCTTCCCCTCCTTATTTACAAAAATTGTGTTCCTATTTTTTCTTTCCTTTCTCATTTATTTTCTTTTCCCTTCTTTCCTTTTCTCCTCATACATCCTTAGTGCCCTTTCCCATTTGAGCATTTTCTTCCTATTTGATAATACCTATTATACATTTTGCTCCCTATTTAAACTTTCAGTTTCTCACACCAGAGGAACAATGTTATATTTACACGTGTGTATTTGATTTATTTCATTTAAGAGTATGGTCTTGAGGTGCATTCATTTACTCAGAAATTTCTCAAGTTTATTCTTCCTTATGGGTGAGTAGCTCTTCATTATACATAGAAAAGCATGTCTTCTTTATCCATTCATTTTGCAGAGCTGGTTTGGTGGTCATGAATTTCTTCAGTTGTTCTGTCATGGAAATATCTTATTTATCCATTAATTATGAAAGACAGTTATCTGGGTTGAATACTGTTTTCTTTGAAGATTTGGAATACTTCTCTCCAAGCTCTCCATTACTTAAGTGTTTGTGTTAAGAAATTTGTTGTGATTCTGATAGGTGATTTTTTCTCTTTAGTAATAGATTTTAATATTTTGTCCTTGTGCTGAATTCTTGGAGTCTTGAATATGAAATGCTTTAGTGCAGATTTATTTTGATCATGGCTCATTGGAGTTCTATATTCGTCACTTATTTGTATGTCAAGTTCTTTTTCATGCTTGTGTTTTCTGCCATTATTTCCGGGAAGATTTTTTTATGGCATTTGTGCTATTTCCTGTTTTCTCACTGACTCTGGTCCATCTTATGTTGTCCTTCTTTGAATCATCTTGTATGTGTTGGATTGATTGTGCATGGAACTTTGCTATTTTTAAGAAAGTTTTCTTTTCATGATAGCTAATTGCAATCCTGTCTTCTAAATCTGATATTCTATCCTAATCTTGGCTTAATTGACTGTATATATTTTCAATAGAAAATTTTTAATTTCCTGGGTATCTGTTTGAATCATTGACAGATTTCATTTCTTTCCTATTTGGGCTTTGATCATTTCCATCATTTTCCTAAGCTCCTCTATTCTTTTAACTGTATCTACCAAAAGGAATTGAACAAGTCCTTCATTCTTATCATCATCTCTTTTTGTACTTGAGATATTACTTCTGAACTAATTTTCTTCTACAGCCTCATTCATCTGGTATCTTTGTTGTTGTTTGTTTTTCTCTTTCTGCTGGTACCATTTCAGAAAATTCGTGTGGGTGGGTTCTGAAATTCTCTTGTTGTCCCCTAAACTTGTGCTGGGTGGGCTCCAGGTCTGAAGTTGCATTTGCTTCTGTATCTTGTCATTTTCTATTTTTTAAATTTTAATTTGGTTTTTGTCCTGATGCTCGTAAATTTCTTGTGATAGATAACTTTATCACTGGTGTTGCAACTTCCCTATGCAATATCTATCTCTCAGAGATGTCTTCGAGGTGTAGCTGGCTCTTGATCTTTGTATTTTTCCCAAGAGTCTACCTCCCTAATTTATTAGAGAGAAGAATTTTCAATCTATTTGGCCTAGCACACAGTCCTTTGTTACTGGAATATGTTGATGGTTATGCCCCAGGCAATCACAGTTTGTCATAAAAGGGAGAACAACTGATTATAACATGTATGACATCTTGACTAAAGTAGTACAATTAGCAAGAAAAATAACACTAAGCACAGCCTAGAAACTGACAAACTATGGTAACTATTAATTTGATACCATAGCAGCAATATGTACAGTTATGTAAAAAATATCCAACATTAACCATGGACCTATATTAAGTGAATTTTCACTTGGTAGAGAGATTTTATCCTGTGGCTGGGAAAATTTAAGATGGATAGGTAACAAAACAGAGAGATCAATGAAGAAAAATATAGTAGAACAAGGATCAAGACAAATGATGATCACCCAAGCTTTGGGAAACTGGACTAGAGGACTGGAGAGAAAGAATGAAGGAGAAAGCAAAAGAATATCAAAGTGAACCAGAGTGATTAGAGACAATCCTCATTCACATGAAACTACCAAAACATCAGGAAAGATAGTTGAGGAAAGAGAGAAAAAAGACAAACAAAACAAAACAAACAAAAAAAGTAAAAACCTAAACAACCAAGGAAAGACAGAAAGAGCAAACAAACTGGTGCCCTCAGTTCTGTGGAGCATCCAAGTCGGATGGTTACCCATCTGTGCTGGGTAACCCTGGCAAATCTGCAGTGAAATTAGTGCTGGATACAGGGCTGATCTTGACCTTTGGATGTGGGGGCCAGGGCCAGTTTTCAGCCAGCAGCTTTCTGTATGTCTCTTAGCAGTCTATCTTTGTCTTCTTAACCTTTTTGTCCCTTTGCATCACTCTTCCATTTGCTGTGTCAGAGAAAGCCGGAGCCTGCTCCCTGTCCTGAGTACAACTGGCCTCTCTGGTCCTTGCCTGGCCTCTTCTATTCCTTTCCTGCTTGTACATCTTTTCCTCTCATGCTGCTGGTAAGAGAGCAGGGAAGGGAATGGTGTTCACGGACTCACTGCCCCTGCCACCATCATAGAGAGAGCCCAAGCCTGTTCAGTCCCACTTCTCTCTCCTCTAGACAGGGGAATGTTAACTTTCCACTCATTGCCCTGCTGTGGCCCAGAGCCAGTTAAATCCCAAGTCCAAATCCCTCTCGCACCACTGGGAGCAAGGCAGGAGGACTGGTGCTGTTCCACTCAATACCTTCACCACCACCACTGCAGTTCCTAACCTTGTTGCTGTTGAGGTTCCACTTGGCCGTTATGGTGCATGACTGAGACTAAGCAAAACACAATAAAAATAAAACCCATGGCCTATCAGGGAGGCCTGATAGTGGTCCCTGTTGGTGCCAGCAAAATTTGCTGCCAGGCTGCAATGTTCTCTGTTTGGAGGATGGCAAAAGAGGTGAGAGGCCTTATATCCCAAATCTATCCTGTGTGGTTTGAGCTTGCCATGCTATTGCAGTCCATCAGATTTTCTGAGAGCTTCCCAGAATGGTGGTTCCTGCTCTGCATGCAGGTTGCAGTCCTGCAGGCACCCCTGTGGGATGCTTCACTGCTGTATAAAGTCCTATGTCTATGTTTTGTTTGATCTGCAAGTCCCTTATTTCAGATTGATTTTGGCCTCAGGATGTATGACCCTCCTTTTCTTCCAAGTACCTGTGTAGTAGTTCCAGCATGGCTCCTCCTCTTTTCAGTCATGTTAAATCTTGGGACCTTGGTTTTTTCCCACCTTGCCTTTTGCGGTCTGACTTCCAGGAGGTGGACAACATGCCTTTGTCACATGCTACTGCATGATTTACTGGCCCAAATTAATGGGGTCAAAAGACCATGGATGAGAAACTCTGGAAGCATGGGTCAAAATAAATCTTTCTTACTTGATACTGACTACCTCAGGTATTTTGTGATAGTCCCCAAAAGCTATCTAACATTAGTTGCTGCCTGCATTTCTTGGCTCTTGGCTCTCTTCCTTCATTTCCAAAGCCTACAATAGTAATCAGATTCATCTATGTATTCATCTCCGTAAATGACTTTTATGCTCTTACTCTCACTTTTTTTCGGCTGTATTCAAAATTGAAGCCATAGCCTTAAATTGAGTTACATCCCCAGACTATTTATTTATTTATTTATAATTTGGATACAGGGTCTCTGAGTGGCTAATTGCCCAGACGGGGCTCCAGCTTTCCCGCCTCTTGTCTCAGCCTGTCAGAGTTCTGGGATTACGTGTGTGTGCCACCAAGTCTGCTTCTTACCCCCTTTTTCAAGGGCTCTTATGATTATATATGTATGGATAATTCAGAACAATCTACCTATGTTAAAGTCAGCTGATTAGCAGTTCTAATTCCATCTGAATTCTTAGTTTCCCTTTGCCATGCAACATATTTACAGATGATGGGGATAAGGACATGGATATGCTTAGGGAGTTTTGTTTCGTCTATCACAAGTTCTAAGGAGTGATTTACTCTTAATTTCCTCTTACTTTTTCTTAAAGAAAAACTCCAGAATAAATCTAACTAGTTAGAAATATTTGCTGAATCATAGCTCTGCAAACTGAGGAGGTGATTTTGGACCCTTCCCGTGTGAGTGGAGGTGAGCTTCTTAGCTATAGAGGCAGCCTTGTTCACTCAAGGTAGAAATAATGCTAGCTTATCTACCCACACAGCCTAAATCAGTGCTACCCACAACCCAGTCATAATCAATAATCCAATTTCATTCAACTTTTCTGTTTCCTAAATAAGCCACAGAATCTCTCAATTGAAACTATAAATTTGGTTTAACGCACTGAATTCTCAGTAACAATTGTCTTTACCCGCATTCAACATTTATTGAATACCTTCTATGTGTCAGACACAATCAAAAGGAGGGTTTGACTCTGTGAGGAACTTACAAAATGTTCAAAATAATAAAATACATAGGTAAGAAGCAATCACATACTCAAAGGAGGAGATATAAAAACAGAACACCCTATGACAGCATCAGAGCTACTCTGGGGATGGTGGCTGATGAAATTTTAAATGGAGAAGACTAAAGGAGGCCAGGCAGCAGCCCCAGGGAGCCAGGGTTACTGAGCCAAAGGGGAGCAGTGGAGGCAACCAATCAGGAGGGCCTAGTCCTGCCCAGGTTGTGATGGGTCTGGACAGGCTTGTGCAGCACATCAGAGAGAATCCAGTCATGCTGAAGTTCCACCTCTTCCTTTTAACTGTGTCTTAATGAAAACTCGCATGTGCCTTTAGCTGTCCCCTCATGCCCCCACTTTCTGTATCCTTATTCTTGTCTCTCTCAAACTTCTCTCCTTACAAAATTTAAGTGATCTTTCTCAAACAGTCCTGTTGACATTTTCTAGCATCTCAGAAAATATAACTGCTCCCTGAAGTTAGCACAAACTCCTTCACACTGTTTCCTATTGGCCTTGCTCTCCAGCATGAACTGACAACTAACTGTCTGCTATCGCATTTCTATGTACTTTGGTATCCAGTCTTGTGGCAGGATGGGTTTTTGCACCACACCTCACTGTGGCTTTGCTACTCCCATTTGATAAAGTCTGATTTCTTCTGGAATGCCACTTCGCATCATCTCTGACAAAATGATCTTCAAGTACAGGATGTTCCTTTCTAGGTCATGATCACACTTTGCTGTTATAAATTCTTTCCAAGAAAGTATGTATTGTATTCTTTTTTATATCTTTCTAACATCTAGCACAGATGTAAGAGAATGAATAATAAGAGTTTTCTTAAATGAAGAATGACACATTAAAGCTAAAAACAGGTAGAATATCACTTTCATTCCAAATCTGAAACTGAAAATCATTAAAATATAATAGGCCAACTTGTTCCAATTGTTATACATTATTTAGTAAAGAGTTAATCTAAGTTAATTTATCTATTACTCTTTAAGAAAAAAGAACTATATTGACTATGTCAACTGAACTTCACACTCTTGTAAACCCTTGTTTAACTGGTATTTATATACCTTATACTTTTTTCTTATCAGACTTGCTTTGAGTGTATTGCTATCATTCATGTCTTGTGTTTTTATTTGTGTGTAAGTTAAAGCATATCTGGAAACAGAAACAAAAGCTTACCTGACAAAATAGCAGATTTGTTTTTGTAGCAATCAAGAAAAGAGAACACATGATAACTACTTAAGAAGCACATAGCGTATTTCAGGCAGTATTTCAATCATTTATAAGCACTATCAAGCATCCTCCAGTTTCTATGTAGATTTGAAATTTCCCGACTTTTTCTAAGACATAGAAATTGAAGCTCAGTGGTCTAGGTAACTTGCCAAGGTCATACAGCTTTTTGTGACAAAAAATTTTAGTTATATTCATGAGTTGTTATGTGACTTTTTTCTCATATCTTAATGATGGCAGGTAATTATCTTCAGCTACTATTATGATGTGCATATGCTTATTGTTTTTCATATTTTCTGCTCACAGTGAGTTTCCCATGGTCACTTTGGGCTTACGTAGACAAGACTTTAATCAAGGGGAATTAAAAGTATTTGCCAATGAGTACTGAGAGTATAACAGCTAGGTTTTTAATTTTTTCTAGATTATTTAAAACTCAAAGACATTTATCATAAATATTTGACCTGTGTCTTAGTCTGTTGTCTGTTGAAATTAAAAACACATTCAAGTAGAAAATTTATAAATAATAAATGTTTATTTAATTCATAGTTCTGGAGTCTACACAGCCTAAGAGCTCAGGGCTGACATCTGTTCAGGACCTCCTTGGTGCATCTTAATAGGTCAAGAGTATCATGTGGACTGACAGAGAAATCTTGTCAGGAAAAGCTCCCTTTTATAACAAAGCTACTCCTCCAATAAACCATTAACTCGCTAATCTACTGCATTTGTCACTTTCCCATCACTGGGACAACATACCCAACACCTACAACTTAAAAGAGGAGAGACATATTCTGGCTCACATTTTCAAAGGGCTCGGTCCATGGTAGGCTGGCTGCACGGCCAAAACAGCACGGTAGAAGGGTATAGTGGAGGGAAGCTGTCAATCTATGGCTGACAGGAAACTGAAAGAGAAAGAAGACAGGAGTAAGGAGAATGAGACAGGAGTGCACTGTCCAGGTCACACCTCAGTGACACACCTCTTCCAACGAGGCCCAGCCTCCTAAGAGCACATTCAGCCATGAGCACATCATAGATTAGTCCACTGATGGGCACAGTGCCCCTGTGTTCCAATCACCGCAGGATGTGGGTGCCCATGATCTAAAGTCCACACCTCTGAGTATAGGAGATTTTGGGGGAATGTTTAATAAATAGATTAATCAGTTCATGAGGGAAACCATTAGCATATCATTTTGAGGATCATATTTCTAACACATGAATCTGCGAACACATTTAAACCATAGTAAATGGTAACACAATCTTCTATAACATGGTACAATTTAAGAGGGTGGTGTTCACCTAAGATACTGATTTAGTGTGGATTGAAATTATTTTAGATTTTTTGGTCACTTAAGTGAGATGTACATTGGAATGTAGATTCAGAAAATATTTAAAAAATTGTGCATCTGAGGTCTTGGTAGATTAAAATATAGAGAGACTAAGAGGAAAAAGATCCACCCAAAGGCCTTTGGCAGCTGGGCCTATAGCCAATCATTTTCCTTGTAGGACAAATGGTGCATGTTCCCCCAAAAGCCCTGCCATAAGCAACTGATTTATCTAAAATTGCTTTAATCTCTAGCAATGATAATTATTTTCTTTAATAATTTAATTAATCATGGTACAAATTCATGATAGTTTCCAAATCTTTTATAAGCTAGAGTTCTTCTATCAGTTCTTTACCTAGATCAATTTGAGAGCTTTGTTTTACTTCCTCCTTTCTTTAAAGATTGAGTAAGAAATTTAAACTTTGAGTTATTTATAGTCATTAAATTTTTCACTCTTCTATGCATGAGTTATTAAGCCTACCTTTTTTGGTAACTGTTTTACTGCAACACATTTGAAAAATGGGTATTTCTTCTCATTTTGTTTTGCTTACAAATGTTAATTGATGTTATGGTCCCATTTTGCAACTTTTAAAAATTTCTCCTTAAAAATTGTTTACTGAGTGCTAATCTCCCTTTCTCAGCTTAATGTTATTTTGGTTTTCCTGGTGATATCACAGACAAGGATGTGAGTTCCAGGGGAAAACGTCACAAGTTTCTCTCTTGTAAAGAGCTGGCTCTGAGATTGGAATAGATTATTTGGTAGCATTTCTTTCAAAACTTAAATGAAGTAACTCCCTACCTTATAAAGTTCTGGTGAAACCAATGAGAGATTCCCACAGAGCGATGAGCATAATGCTTGGGATTTTGCAGTAATTTAGTCATATACTGTATCAGAATAACTGTTAAAATTCTTAACATCTTGGACTTTTTCCCAAAATTATTACTAGGGTTGCAGTAATAATAGAATTTTAAAAGAAAAAATATTTGATCATGTGTGAAAGAAGGGCCATTTTAATTACTATTGGAAGAAAGTAATAGGGCCCAGGCACTAAAGGATACTAAAGGATACAGGCACTAAAGGATAGAGAGAACATAGGCACGCAAAGGGGATGCAGTATCTACCCACCATCAACCTCTTATGTTTGGCCACATGTATGGGCAAGTTCTGTTTATGCATTGCCTGATGGGCAGCATAGCTCTGTGAGCCCCAAGAACATAGGACACAGAGATGTAGGTTCATGTCTGCCCGGGTTACTTAACTACAAGCCCTGCCTGCAGTGACACAAGAAGAGAGCCCAAAAGGACGGTTCAGGGAATCTGAAGAGATTAGATTTGCAAAGCCATTAAAGAAAACAGCTGTGCAAAGGAGCCTGTGGGAGTTGGTGATGATCAGGAAACCTCAGGAAAGAGCACAGCCTTCGCAGTCAGATTAGCCTAGGTTTTGCCTGAGAGTTGGGCTATGGAATAGAGTTGAAGCTCTATTAAGCCGCAGTATGACAAGCAGTAGTAACTACTGGTCCTAGTTTCTGATGGAGAAATTATAGAGCAGTACAAAGTACAGGAAAGTTATACTTTAGGTGAAAAATTAATTTGTGGTTTTTGTTTGTTTCTCAACAAAGAGAAACACTTGGCAGGGAGGTTGGTGTTTGACTTAATAGGTACAAACTAGTTGAGTGTGAGTCTGCTTACCCAGTTAATTAGAAAAGTACCTCAAATGCTAACTTGAAAGCTAAAGATTATACAACAAAATAGAATTTCATTATTTTATTGTGAGGTTTTTCCTATCCAAGGTCGACTGAGTTATATCTGGCCAACTAATGCTGTTTCTTTATATGGAAGAGTTTCCTCTTAGATTTCAGCAATAATCTCTGAAGCTAGCCATACTGTAGCTCATGAAAAGTTTCTTTTCCATTTATTACAGTCTTCAACATGTTGGCAAAATTCTGTGGTTTTATTATAGAATAGTCTCCCGTGTTCACAGGTACAATGAATGTTGGCATTTTCTAGTTCTTCTTTTTCCCAATTTACAGAACTGCTGATAGTAAAAAGACACCTAGGTTTGCTTGAGGAAGAAAAATGACTTGTCACCACCGTCATTATGGTGTGTGATATCCCCATGTGTGGTTATCAGACGTAATCAGTTATGAGTACTCAACACTCTTCATTCTGTAATGGTTAATGTTATGTGTCAGCTAAAGGATTCCCAGGTAAGTAACAGGTAGACATGTTCATGAGAATCTTCCCAGAAGAAATTAGTCTTTCAGTAGTAGAGCACCATCCTTGCCAATACGCGTGGACATTATGAATCTGTTAAGGACCCAAACACAACAAAAACTGGGGCGTGGGACGATGAATTCTCTTTCTTTTAATGAGCCAGGTTAACTGTGTTTTCTTGTCCTAGGATACTGCTCCTGGCTTATAGAAAAGGAAAAGACTAACTTATGTCTCTGGAGTATATGTTATGCAGATATTATTATGTTGATTGTCATTACCCCCATCGTTCATCCACCCCTTCACACACACAAACAACCATGGTGATACTGTTGTGCTGTTAAGAAAATTTAGGTGAAAAACATTGAGTTAATTCTTCAAAGACTTTGGAAGATTCTGGTAAGGGCTCAAACCTAGGTTTGATCTCAGATCTGACTGATTTCTAAACCTATTATTTCTATGCTCCATCCTTCCAAACCAGTCAACCAGATTAAAAGAAGACAGATATATTAATATTGATGCATATTTCATTTATTTTAATTCCTCCACAGAAGTAGGATTTCAATTTCACCTTCTAAAGATTGAATAAAATTCATTTTAAGAAAGTGGTATTTCATGTCAATTTGATTAATATGTAATAAGGTTCATAATTCATATATATATACATATATATATATCATGAAGAATGATTTTCTTTTGAGCTTTAGAGAAAAGCACATAGAAATTTGATTACCTAAGTAAAAGTAAGAGAGTAAGAGGGTAAATATGAGAAACCTAATTATATCCAAGATGAAAATGAAAAATCAAGTAGTGTATGGTCTTTGATTAAATGTTTGGGCTTTAGTTATCAAGTATGATAATCATTTATGAAAGTATGAGTTCAAGGTCATAATAACCTCTTAAAATACAGTTGATCATTTGCATATCATTTAAGTGTAAAGTAATATTTATCCCAGGTTTTCATATTTATACACTTTAAGAAGTCTATGTAATAACTTCTGACTTTCTTTTTTTTTTCTTTCTTGTTTTTTTTTCCAGTACTAGGAATCGAACTCATGATCTCGTGCTTGCCAGTAAAGCACCATGCCAGTGAGCTAAATCCCCAGCCCAACTTCTGAATTTCTTTAAGAAAAAGGCCCATTATTGAGTGATGGATTGGAAAATATCTCTAAAATGCACACATCAGCACAAAATTGGCAACCTAATACTGAAATTGGAAGAAAACATAGTAGAACCCTGACCCTTGAAAATTGTTAGGGTCAAAAAAAATCTTATTCTTACTTGGACAATTTCATTTAGCTACAGAGATGGAAATGATCTAAGAACTGTAAGTCTCAAAGAATATTTTTTCTTATAGGAATAGATTAACTTAGGTATTTTTTTACACAGTAGCATCTTGTTTCTTTTTGCCTGTCTCTCCTTGTCTAACACTGAAACAGAATAATTAAAGAACTGGACATAAAATGAGAATTTCTGTGCCTTATTGTTTAGGTAAACTTTACATTTGCTAACCTTAATTGAAGGAAATATCTAAGATGACCAATACTTTCATGCTTAATTTAATATTCATGGGTATCACCACGAAGGTTATTACCCATATCTACTGAATAGACTCCTCAGGAAACACTGGCCTTTAGACAGAAGGGCTGCTCTTCTCCACCAATTAACTTTATATTTAAATTTAAATTATTTGAAAAAATATGCATAGTATTTTACTCTATCAGGTCACAATTCTAGATACCTATGAGCAATTTCAGTCTTTGATTAGATCTCTTGCCGGTATATTTTTAACTACATTGGTTTCTTTGATTATGAAATTAATTTACAATGTTATATGCACAATTATTTCTTCTATTTGTCATTGCTAACTGGTATAACCTATTATAAACATTGTAGCTCTATATATGTTCATTCTCCCATTGATGAAATTTCAGTTGTTTCTGGTTTGGATTTATTATACAGAGGGCGTCAACTGTTTAGTGAAAGGATTTGGGGGGAAAATGAGTTTCCCATTTCTCTTAAGTGCACACAGGAAATACAAAACTTTTCCAAACTTTTATATCATTTTCCTCACTTGACACTAATGTAAGGGGATTTTAGTTGCTCCATATTGACATTGATATTTGGTATTTTTTAATTGAAGTAATTTTTTTGAGACAAGGTCTTGCTACAACATGGGCAGAAGTGGAAATACATGAAACTAACAAGATGCAGAGAGATAAATATCACGTGCTCTCACTCACATGTGGAATCTGAAACTGTAGGGCTCATAGAAGTAGAGTCATAAGGATGATCAACTGAGACCGGGATGGGTGGAGGAAGAAGGCACTGGAAAGGTGTTCTGACAGATTGTGTTCAAAGTTTACATAATTATTGTAACAGAGGAGGAATAAATTCTAAGGCCTCCTATTTTGCTTTTTTGTTGTTGTTTGCTTTTTCCTTCTCTTTTCTTCTTTTTTTAAAAAAACTTTCCTGGTACTGTGAATTGACCCCATGGTCTTCCTACTAAACTGCATCCCCAGCCCTTTCTATTTTTTGGAGACAGGGTCTCACTTAATTGCTAAATTGCCCAACCCAGATGGGAACTGGCTATCTTCCTGCTTCAGCCTTCCAGAATGCTGTGATTACAGGCGTGCACCTGCATATGCAGCTAAAACCTCTTTCTTTAAAGCTACCAAAGCTAGTTGTAATGAAGAAGCGGGGGGAAAGGTGTGAACGGAGCAGGAGCTCCCCAGGCAGCATGGATTAATACTCACTGTGGGTTTTCTGTTGGCAGACAGCTCCCCACCCACAAATGAGCGTAAAAGATCAGTGAAGACCTTCCTCTGGAACATCCTTTCTTTTGGTTTTTCTCCGGTACCGGGAACCGAACTCACGACCTTGCGCTTGCCAGGCAGGCGCTTTGCCGCTGAGCTAAATCCCCAGCCGGAACCTCCTTTCAATTAGCGTCCTTGCCGCTCCCTTCTAGAATGTTGAGTAACAGGTCAGCACTGCGTCCAGTGCTGGGAGTCTTCTCACCTCCTCTTACACAGACTCTGCAATCTCTTAAATGGTAAGAAACTCTGAAGTCCCCCTCTTTTGCAGCTTCTGTGAGATCTCATGATCATTTCCTCTATCCTGGCCAGTGTGGTCCACATTGTCACTTCTTTTGTCACTTCAAGGGAGGAGGGGACTTGGCAGAATCCATGTGGATTGTCAAGGGGTTCACCAAACCCTGTAGAAGAACATAGTTGCAGCTGAGCTGTTTTAAACTTACCTGCTGAGCACACAGGGACTCCAAACAGGGTTCAAGAATTTACTACTTAGGGAGACAGCAACAACAAGGCCACCTTCCCCTCAAGCAAGAAGGGCAACTGACAGAAGGGTCACAGGTGGGCCACTCCATCATAGCTAACTCCTTACCACACCCTAGCACTTCACAGGGCTGGACAGTAAATGTGTGTGTTTACATGAAAATGAATTACAGTAAAGGAAACATTTCTGTGAATCCACCACAAACTGTTCCCCCTTGCTTCAAATACCCATATCCCATCATTCTTGCCACTTTTTCTCTTTCACTTTTTATGCTTTATTAGTACACATTTCCAGTACATAATGATTACATTTCTCATGGGGGTTGGTGTATATGTACATAACACATCTTAACTATTTTTACATCCAATCCCCTCCTTTCCTTTCCCCCTTCCTCTGTCTCTTGGCTTCCTTCCCATTTGCAAAAAATTTCTCTCCCTGTTTTCTGTTACCTATTTTTTATTTTGCTCCTTATTTATATATTAGATTTCTCATATAAAAGAAACCATATGGTACTTAGGTTTATGTTTGATTTATTTCACTTAACATTATGATTTCAAGGTGCAACCATTTTTGTACAAATGATCCCAGTTTATTCTTTATGGCAGAGTAGTACTCTGTTTGTAAATATCACATTTCTTTTTCCACTGATCTGTTAATGGACATATTGAGCACTTTCAAGACTTAGCTATTAGGACTTGTGCTGATTTAAATATTATTATGCACAGATCACTGTAGTATGGTGTCTTTAACTCTCTTGAGAAGATACTGACCAGGGCAATATCTGGGTCAAATAGAATTTCTAGATTTAGTTTTTTGAAGAATCTCAATATAAATACTTCTCTGAAAAATAAGTAAAAAGACCAACAAATAGATGAAAAATGTTCAACATTTCTGGCTATTAGAGAAATGCAAAAATGAAACAGCACTGAGACTGCATCCTGCTTTAGAACAAATGGCTGTCATCAATAAATCAAACAGTAAGAAATGTTGGCCAGAAAGCAGGGTAAAAGGAATGGTGGGAGTATAAACTAATGTAATCATGTGGAAATTAGGGTGGAGACTCTTCTTGCCACTTTCTGAAGTAGTTAGAGCAGTCCTCTTTGTGTCTTTACAAAGTGATTAAAAGCACAGTAAATGTTGCTGCCGAGCAGCACCCAATGGAAAGGCGGCTTAAAAAACATGACACTGTGTCCTCCTCCTCCTTTCTTAACAGACCCAGCACCATGGGGCTTCTGGCTTGTGCCCCAAGTCACAATTACCAGGAGAGGGAGACATTTTTAATCCATTCAGGATGTCAAGGCCGCCGGGACAGAGAAGCTAAAGACCTTCAGGAAAGAGGACTCCAGAGCTGCTGCAGAAAGTAGCAAGGACAATGGGATGAGTGTGTTTGAAGCAATGGGGAGGGTTTTGAGGATGGTGCATGGCAGTGTGTCTTTTGCTGCAGTAGCTTTTTCTGTAAATGTTCACTGCATTTTGTGAGCACACCTTGTGTATCCTTCATCTGTTCTTCAACTGTGTGTGTTTGCAGTGTGGAGCAGTGAGGGTGAACCTTTAGAGACTAAGTGCCCAAACAGCAACCCAAAAGCCATTTATTTATCATAAAGTACCATCACGGCAATTAAACCTGAATTCTGAGGTTTTATTTTGCAAAAACAATTCATGTATTAACATGTCTTAAAAGAAAAGCACAATAACAGCTTCCAGTGATACAAACAGCTCTTTCTTGAAAGATAAAAGTTTACATTTGGCATGCTTTGCACAGTTAATATGGTCTTTGCTGTTGTATCCATGCTGGTAATTTGTCAAACCTTGGCTCATACTTTGTTAGCGTGTGAGCAACACATGCAGCACCAGGTCCTCTGTTATTGACACCAGGTGCTCTTCCTCCTTCCCAAGCATGTGCGTGCCCCTGTGTGTGCTGTTATCTGATACTGGGCTCCTGGGCTCTGCCAGACCGACTTGGCTTATGTGCTAACAGACAGGGCTCTGCGTGCCTGGTGCAGCACACACTGTGTAGGTCCATTATTACTGGTGTAGCAACTTTCATGCCTCACCATAGATAGTAAAGGAGGTAAGTCCTTCAAGATGAGTTTTTCTTCAAGATTCCCATGGATTCAGGAAAATATGTTCCTAAGATAAAATCTGCCCTGGAATCTAATGCTTCTTGAAGGTTTTGGATATCAGGCTACCTAACCCTGGTGCATGCATGAATCAACCCAGCTAAAGGTTGGGCGGGTGTACTGTACCACTAAGCTGTGCCTTATTGTATAACACTATTGAAAATTATGCTTTAAAGAGCAAAGTGCTCCTTAGGCAGAGCTGCAGGTCCCAGAACTGAGATGTAAGCTGGTCGTGGTGGCCTGACCCCAGAACTTGGGATGCTGAGGCAGGAGGATTGCCAGAAGTTCAAAGCCAACCTGGACTAAATAAATAGTGAGTTCAAGGCCAGGAGGAACTATATAGAGAAACCGTTCCTCTCAAAAAAAAAAAAAAAAAGAATCTAGGGTAGCACCCCACAGGATCTTGTTTAGTTTATCCATAATGCTTACTGACTTTTATATAAGAAATTTAGAATAGATGATTAATGTTACCGCCTTATATGTAATCATCTAGATTTTACTAATACAAGTGATCCTGAATTGACTTTATTGCTGTAATTCCTTTGATGCATTGTATTACCTTCATGTATCATGATCATCCTTTGAAATTGTCTATAGACCATGCATGTTATCTCAGAGGTATATCAGAGCCCATTTAGAATCTACCATGTGAATGTAGGATGCTTATATTAACATTATATCAAATTAATATCTGTTTTAGAAAAGAAATAAATTTTCCAAGTCAAAAATAGAAGCATATGTCTTTTTAAAATAGGTTTCCAAATTATTGATAAATTACAAATATACTATAAAACTCTTGTTTTAATATGCTGTGTCTCACACATAGGCTGCAAGGATTTTAATATCAGATATGATTATTAATCTAAAACAAAATACTAAAGTTTATGTAATAGTGCAAGATTCTCAAACTTTAGTCTTTAATAGTTTAATAGAATTTTTAAGAAAAAAAATTTGTTTTACCTATATGTTGCCACATAACCTAATGGCAGATCCCGTAGTTTTCTATCGGGGACCTGCCCCAAATCCCCAATTGCCTGTGTGAGGATTACAGTGAATGAAGAAATAAGAGACAGACTATTTAGTAATGTGTAGGGACTAGGAGGTCAATGCCTTGGGGTGGGCAAAGAGCAAGACTCTCTAGCTCACTGCTGTTTTCTTAGCCAGTGAATGGAGAAGGGTGGTGAGAGACTCCAGGCACAGTAGTGGCAACTGCCCTGGGCTTCTAGGAAGCACAAAGCATGCTTGTCAAAGGGACAACAAGGAAACTGTAGCTTGCCCAGGTGAAACATTTTACTACAGCTACTACACTGCTTTAAAGTTCCTTGTCGTCCTCAGCAGGTCTTCTCCTGCCCTACCAGCATCACAGCATCACTATACATAGGGTTTCAGCTGTGACCACAGGAAAGCAGGGAATTTCCTCCTTCTTATCTGGCCAAAAGGGCAGGACAAGGATGGCCTCAGACATCCTCTAGACTCAATGTATAATTTGGTCCTGACAGTTTTCTTACTGCATTATGTATAAATTGTACATATAACATATATTATTTTGTCTCTCTCTGTATTAATTCACTATTAAAAAGTTGATTAAACAGCTTCAAGCTTGAAAAAAATTATCATAAAATAGAAAGCCTAGAGAGTCATTATGAATTTGGCATCCAGGCTTTGGCTTTCCCACTCGTGTAACCTTGAGGAGTTCTCACTCTTATTTTCTTTCATGCTAGATATTTCATACATAAAATGCTACTAGTAGCATATCTTTCCCAGAGCTCTTATGAGGAGTAAATAATCTATAATATATAAATATACTTCAACAGTACCTGGCATGTTTTACATATTCAGTAATGCTCTAAACAAAACCCAAAGACTTTATCAAAGTACTTCATAACAAACGTTTTATAACTTACTTGTTTATTTTGGGGGGAATGTTGTTTTGCTTGCAGAATTTCTGACATAGGTATCATCATGGGTTCATCTTTATCAAATTGTTTTCTTGAAATACGTGTATTCACAGCAGTAGAGTAAAACACGGTAAAAGCAAGTTAGAAAGTAAAATTTTATCTACTTGAAATAAGGAAGATGGCCAGTGTCATACCAGAGATTTTGAAGAGTAATTCCAAAATACAATGTAGCTTGCGCAAGAGAATGGGCACAAAAAACATATACATCAGGACTGAGTCAGATTCTATGCAAAAATTTTCGAGAGAAATGTATAATAGAAACTTAAAACATGTTATTGTTTGGGCAAAAAACATGGTACTAGTAAATTTTTGGAAGTGTGTTCTGCATTTTTAAATCAAAGTATAAATAAACTTTAGCTGTTGAATAACTTTAATAATTTCACACACTATGGGAGAAATTACCAGTGTTTCTGTGGATAATAAAAGCTATCCGACTGAATGAATTTACTTGTGTATTTTATTTGAACTGCGTATTATAAAGTATAGTAATGATCTATGTTTTTTATTCACTTATATGATGAGACATTTTGCTACAAATTTTGTTGTTTCCACAAGGTTCTTGTGGAATTATTTTTGTATAGAAAAGTCCTGATTTTTGAAATGACGATTGGATGCTGATGACCATTAAGTCATACTATCTCTGAGAACAAAGTAGTATTTTGAAAATGTTGGTGTAATTGATGTCTCTTAGTTGCATTCAATTTCTCCATTTAATATGTAGCTATTCGTAATGCTTTGTAACAAAATGTTCCTCAAACCCTCATGCACTCCTAGGTGGGACTTTGGGCAACTGAGTGGATCATGCAGGTGTGATACACGGGATCAGTCCACCAATGAGCTTACAGCAAAACGTGAGGTTGGGAGGTGGAACCTGGTTGGAGGAGGTGGTCCCTGTGGGCGTGGCTAGGCAAGGTCTCCCTCCCTCCTCGTGCCTTGGTCTCTCTTCGCTTTTTGTCCACCACTCCATGGACGTTTCTCTTCTGCCAGCCCTCTGCAGATCCTGCCTGCCCTGGAGCCAGGGGACTATGGACTGAAACCTCTACAAACTGTGAGCCCAAACACACCTCTCCTCCTTTAAATTGTGGGTGTTAGTTATTTTGACTCTGCTGAAGAAGTAGCTGAGACGCTGTTATTTTGGATGTGTTAGTGACTGATTTATCCTTCATATCTGGGAAAACATCGCGGACCAGAAGCAGGTTTTGGGGTTGGTAGCGGGTGTCTTCCGCGTGGATTTGACAGCTCTTAGGCTGCTATCGGGAGTCGCCAGGAGAGGGCGCAACGACCTATGAAACCCATCCTCTGTTTTTTTTTTTTTTTTTTTTTTTTGCTTCACATTAACTTCAAGTGGGAGAGATGAAAAAAGGAAGAAGAGCTAGAGATTGCTTTTAAGTAATTAAATTCCAAGTGTTTTTAATTCTGGCAGATGATAAGAAATTTAAAATACTTCTACTCAGTAGGCTAGACAGATATAAATCCTGAACAAATGTGACAGCATTTGAGAAAGAAAATGATCACGAATGTATTTATTGATACATCGAGAACTTATTTTTTTTGTGACGACCATGCAGATTACCCTTCAACCCAGGATAAGAAAAACTGGAGAAGTCTTCCCTCTTCTTCTGTCCCATACGCCTTTGGGTGTCCATAATTTTTATCTTTTTGGGATTCTTCCCTTAATGATATCAGCCTTCCTAATTAATTCTTCCCCCTCGTGAACATTAATAATTGCATTACACATCTGCTCACTGCACCCATCTGTGGAGTGACTTTAGGGTGTCATGCCCTGGGCTGAATTGAGGGTGAAGAAACAGTAAGGTAATCCTTATCTTGAAACAACTCCAGGGCCAGAGAAAATGAGAAAAAAAAAAAAAAATCTAACAAAAGGGAGGAGTGTGCTTATTTACAATTGTTATTTTAAAGAAGAGATCATTGAGCCATGAGCTAAAGCAATTTCTCACAAGAAGTAGAGGTCAGTTGGCCTCTAGTACCTGTGCTTTTTTTAGTTCCAGCATACCAGTAAGATCATAGATTTTTAATTTCCTCACGGGCCTTTGAGAATCATAGTAAATCTTCCAGTCCTACGTGTTGATGTAACTTAAGCTTATTGGGAACTCATGGGTATACATAATTTGACGGAGTTATCTCTACATTAATAACTTCTGGGAAATCCTACTTGTAAGAAATGATAAAATTCTCTTGTACTCTTGATGTAAGATGTAACTAAATATAGAACTGTTAAAAGAAATATCAAATTTGCAAGTGTGCTCATGTAAAACATAAGCATTAATTAAAACTCAGGGTATCTTTGGATACTCACTGCGTGTGATGAACTGTGCTTTGAGTGTAGACTTGAGACCCAATTAAATCAATGTAGTGATCAGCTGCTAGGAGAACGTCCCAGAGCGTGCTGTAGTACAATTGTTTTAAAGGCACTGGAGCAGGAAGACAGATCTTTTGCGAATGGGAGGGAGGTGAAGAGATGGAGGGAGCAGAGAAGGAGGAGAAGAGGACTCCATGGGATGAAGGTGTGTTATAAACATGCACCAGCTCTCCCTGGTGGATTAGGTCATCATGTGTAGCAAACTCCTATGGAAATGGGGAGGCGCCAAACAACCCAAGGACACCTTCATAAGAAATACCATGCTGACAAGAATTTAAAATGACGTATTTTGACAATTCACAGCAGCTGGTAGTTACTGACTGGGAAAGTACTTGGAAACACGGATCCTTCATCTAAAATTCATTTTTATCTGAATTTTATTAGATAGCATGTAAATAACAAAAGGCTCAACTTCATTTGTCTTGAGCAAAGCATATGTATAAAACATAAACATATATACATGTAAAGTATATGGAACATACTTGGAATTGAGTTCTTCATATATATTTATATTGTATTTTAGTAAGAGAATAACTTTCCATGGAATTAGAATAAAATAAAGCATCTGAATACTCAATGATTTAATAAAGTAGAATGCAGAGAGGTTGAAACACGCACAAGACAAGAAATTTAACATTCTCAATAATGACTTATTTGTATTCAGAGTCATGAGAAAATTGAAATCCATCTTTCAGAAGTATTGGTTTTACTAGCTTCAAAAATTGGACCTGGTAGAGAGAGACAGCAGACATGGGTGAAAAATAAGTATTCTTCAGGAATCTTTGTGGTAGCTGAAGAGTGAAGAGAGTCCTGGACAAAACTAGACTGATTTATTTAACATTTTTCTCTGAGTAAATGCTCTGAAAACAGATTTCAAATAACAATAAAATTATAGGAGACACTTACATCTACGAAAGTATAAACTTGTGATAGTGAATATTTTACTATCATGGAGACCAGACAGAACTAATATAAAACATGAGTGAAACTGATAGATTGTCGGAAGACAGTGAATCATGCGTTGTGCTGGTATAGCATGCGTGTGCAAAGATTAGGATTAGTTTTTGTGATGCACATAGTCTTAAAATAGGAGAAGCACTATTTTGTTTTTAAAACTGGCTGATGCAAGCTAATGTTATTTTTATTGTCACTTTAGAGATACTTGAGAGGTAACAAAAATGAAAGTGCATCTATTTTCCGGCAAATTCCCTGAGTGAAATAAATCAGGCAAGCACGTTAAATATCGTACGCTTCCTCTTACAGGAGAAAACCACAGTAGAAATCATGTAAAGAGCAAAATCAAGCTGGGAGGCGCTGGGACGGAGCTGTGGACGTGGGAAGGGGATGGACGGAGGGTGACATGGGACACGGGGAGGGAGGAGGAAGCAGGCCAGACACCACCCAGCTGGGTGCCAGTGTCCCAAGGTAAATGTATTTATTGTGTGTTGTAAGCATGTACTAGAGAATTTTAAAAATGGGTAAGTTAGGCCCCAGCCCACCCCAGCTGGGTAGGTGTTTAGAAACCTAGTATTTTCCTCCCTGACCTATTGGACTGTGGGCCTTGGCAGCCAGGGAGGCAGGCTGCCCTCTCTGGGAACAGACAGCACTATGCCGCTGGGTATAAGATGTAAAATGATTGTTAGCGTTTTTCTAAAAAACCAATAATTTCCCAGATTTAGCTCTTACAAATTGAGCTGCTACAACCATGGGTGCACATATTTTGCTGTGATATGATGTTTTTAATTCTTCCGGCTAGATACTCAGAATAGTTATGTCAAATGGGACCTCGAATCCTAGTTTTGTGAGGACTGTCCACACTGCTTTCCACAGTGGTTGCACCAGCCTACGCCCCTGCTAACAGTGGAGAAGGGTTCCCTTTTGCCCATAGCCCCTCCAGCATTTGTTATTGATTGATTTCTTGATGATAGCCATTCTTTCCGGAGTGAGATGGATTCTCAGTGTTATTTTAACTTGCATTTCTTGAATGACCAACGATGTTGAATACTTTTCCATATATTTATTTGCTATTTGTATTTCTTCATCTGAGAAGTGTGTATTCATCTCAGATGCTCATTTTTGGATCGGATTTTTGAGTTTGGTGGGCCTGAATTTTTTTTAATTCTTTATGTTTTAGATATAAGTCTTTTGTCTGCGGAACAGCTGGCTATAATTTTTCCCATTCTGTGGGTTGTCTTTTCACTCTGTTGGTGATTTATTTTGTTTTGCAAAAGGTTTTTAATAATATGGGATCCTATTTGTTGATTATTTATAGTAATTCCTGTGTGGTCTAGGTTTTGTTTATAAAGTGCCTGCCTACCTCTATATCTCTGGGATTTCTGCTTATTTTCTCTTCCAGTAGACTTAGTGTTTCTGTTTTAATATTTAGATACTTGATCCATTTTGACTTTAGTTGAGTTCATAGTGATAACATGGGTCTAGTTATAGTTGGCATATGGAAAGTCAGTTTTTCCAGCACCATTTATTAAAGAAGCTATCTTTCTTCCAGTGTACATTTTTGGGTCCTTTATCAAAGGTAAGGTGGCTGAGTGTGTTTGGGTATGTGTCTGCGTCATCTAATCGGTTCCACTGATCCTCAGGATAGTTTTTTTTCCAACATCATGTTGATTTTACCACAGTAGCTTTGCAGTATAATTTCAAGTTAGAAATTGTGATGCCCTTGGCTTACCTTTGTTGCACAAACGACTGTTGCTATTCTAGGTCTCTTCTGGCTCTAAGTGAATTTTAGGAACATTTTTTTCTAATTCTATGAGGTATGCTAATGGTATTTTGTTTTGAATTGCATTAAATCTCTATAACAAATTCAGCTGAGGAATAGATTACAAAGATTGGTATTTTTATACAGTGGAGTACTACTCAGCCATAAAGAACGATAAACCTGAGACCTTTATAAGAAAGTGGGTGCAACTTGAGATCATACTCATGAGTGATTTAAATCAGACTTGCATGTCTAAATTTTGTATTGTCTCCCTAATATGAGAGGTTGAAACAATAAATAACATCCAAAATGTGCAAGAGATATTTCGTTGTTTGGTACTGGGAATCAAACTCATGACCTTGTCCTTGTCAAGCAGGTGCTGTGCTGCTGAGCTATATCCCCAGTCCTGTACAAGAAATATTTTGAAATAAGAACAAACTGTTCAAAAGGAAAGAGAAACTGGGATAGGGGAAAGGAGAAAAGCAAGAAGGGAAAGGAAAAACTGTGTATATGTATATATATATATATATATATATATATGATAATTAAGATAGTTATACTACTAATTTCTCTTAGTTCATCGAAAAGAAAGGTTTGTGCTTATACTGTTTGATCAATTTTTCATGCCTATGTCTTGTAATCTGAGCTCTTTGAAGATAACAATACACAATGTATTAACCATTGCTACTCTCCTATTGTCTTGTTTTGAAATTTTGTATCATTGTTTTTACTGTTTTTTCTCTTTAAAATAAAAAATGAACAGTGTCAAAATGTGGTTGAGGGCATAGTTTCCATGCCCTAGGTGAACTTGGGACCCTAGGGAACTTGGGCAACTTGGCTTGGAAACTTGAAAGGTTAATAAAACAGGGCTCCAGGCTGAGGCGGAGCCAGTGTAGGTACCACAGCTCAGGTAGACGGTGCTGAGGCAGAGTCACGAACCGCTTGTTCAGGCTACAATTAGAGCAAGAAGAATCACCAGTGCCTAAAACTGGCAGGCTTGAACCACCATGGCGTGAATATTTCTATTCTGCAGAGAATTTTGTCAGATGAGGCTTCATACAACTTCTGATACCTGCCTTCACATATCTTTTGTCATGCAGTAAAATATTCTGGGGTATCAGCTTTTGATCTTCAGATTATTTAAGTGAGATGTTTACTAATAGCTACTATTATGGCAAGAGAGAGGATTTGGGGGATTATTGACTGTGTCTTGATGGCTCTTGATGGCTCATAAGTGCCACACAAATGTAAATGACATGTGAATTTAAATATCTAGCTCTGGCTGCTACCCAAAGCATCCATCCTGTGGTCAGGGAAAAGAAATCTGCTCATCATGACTTCATTGTTTCTGTGAAGTCTCAATTCCTCACTGGAAATACTTGCATATTTTACATTTGGTAATGTCAGTGCCATTCTGTGGCCACCGAGACATTTTTAAACATCACTCTCACACAGAGCTGGCCCCTCTGTGCGTGTCTTCCAGTGCTTCTGGAAGTCTGGCTCTTTAGTGCCTCAGGTCTGTCTGCTGTTCATTACTATTACAGTCATGCCCTTGCTCTAGGCCTTCACAAATTCTCAACCTGCACAGTTTTCAATATCTCCTCACTTCCGTGAGCCCTGGTGACCAGTCTGAGCTGAATGCAGAGGGAGCTGTATTATGATCTGTAAGAAAATTGTTGGATGATCTTGTTCTAATACTCAGGCATGTTCATGCATTCTCCCTTGCTTGTGGAAAAAGTCCTAATTCATTAGCTGAAGTTTTTAATAACTTCAGGTTTTGACACCTAGTCCATATTTCTAGCTTTATGTTTTCTTTTTCTTTATAATCATTGGGGAAAAATGAGAATATTTATCCAAGGAAAAATACAGAGGAACACTATGCTGTTGTCTTGGTTACTTTTTTCTCGTTGCTCGGACAAAATACCTGATGCCCAAAATTAAGGAAGGAAAGGTTTATTTCGCTTACAGTTCATGGAGGTTTCAGTCCGTACTTGGCAGATTATAAGACAGAATGGCACATGGCAGAGAGCTACAGCTCATGGCGGCAGAACACAGCAAAGCAACAAGCACACACCAGCGTGGAATGGGGGAGGAATCGCTTCAAGCACCCTTTTCCTCTGCCTTACATATGCAAACTATTCACCCCAGGGCGGGTGCAGCTCTCATATCCCTAATCAATCAAACTTTAAAAGCCTACCCCATGGCAGCATGAGGCTTTGGGGGGACACCCAGACATAAACCATAACAGCTGTATAGAAGGAGAGGAGACCAAGAGAGGAGACCAAGGAGAATGCATCAAAATAGAACATAAATCAATGATTTACACGAATGTACACATATCAGTAAGCTCTTATGGAGAGAGATGATTAGCTAAATTGTTAATGTTTTGTGCTTTGGGGACTACAAGATGAAGACTGGACAGGACTGGAACTCCTCTAGGGGTTAAATCCCATAGGACAATGAGTGCAGTTGAGGACCACTCAGGCTAGTTCAGTTACATAAACAAGAAGAGGGTTAACTCACTACTCTGAGAAGAAGTCACATTAAAATTATATAAATACAGCCCAGCATGGTGACACACACTTATAATCCCAGGACTCTACAAGGCTGAAGCAGGAAGATGGCAAGTTCAAACCCAGCCTGGACAGCTCAGGGACTTACCAAAATCTATTCTTAAAACAACCAAATGAAAGCAGAACCAGCTGAGGATATACTCAGTGCATAGTTCCTGAATTTAATCTTTAACAGTACAACACAGACAAACACACACACACACACACACACACACACACACACACACACACAATATTTGGTTCCAGAGTAACATAGGGTCTGATTATGTAATGCTAGGAAAAGATATAGGGAGAGATTTGAGAAAGTGCTGATCCACAGGAAAAATTAAATTCTGTGAGAGAAACTAGGGATAGTATCCACTGGATTTAACTTGAGCTCCAGGGCTTAGCGGTTTCTGGGCATGCGACACATTTCATTCCTCTGGTTGGTCCCAAGAGGGAGAAGCCACGTGTTGCTGTGTAAGTGTCCTCTCATCTGTTGTGCCTCTGATTTTTGTTCCAGAGAAGAAAATGGTGACTGAAAATGTGTCAAGCTTACTTTCCTGAACACTGGAGAAGTTGGATTTGTACTTGAGAAACAGAGGAGGTAACTGATTAGGCTTTTTCACTTCTTTATTCATTTGCAGGGGCTCATCCAGCAGAGTCTAGCAGTAACAGAAGTCAGTGGATTTTTTAACCAAACTGAACTATTCCTCCACCTCTCACATTTATCATATCGTTTTTATGAACCCATTTTCTCCACACCTTTGTACTTCCAAGTCTTATCATAATTGAAACCTCTGATCAAATTTTGCAATCTCCATTACATACTTGGTGAATATCTTTAAAAGTATAATTAATAAATAAATGTAAATGAAAACTAAAATGAAGAAATAACCAAAGAAGTCAAGTTCTGGGAGTAATATAAAACTATATATTGCATCCTAGGTTTGTGTAAAATGTAAACTCAACAATATTTACAAAACATTTTCTTCAGAAC
The DNA here is from genome assembly GCF_000276665.1 of Chinchilla lanigera. Classification (NCBI taxonomy): domain Eukaryota; kingdom Metazoa; phylum Chordata; class Mammalia; order Rodentia; family Chinchillidae; genus Chinchilla; species Chinchilla lanigera. The sequence continues at coordinate 7,268,999 of NW_004955487.1, forward strand.
TATGAGTCAATGAAAATAATAAATTATTTATGTCTTCTGCATATAAATATGTACAAAGATACACACACACACATATGCACACACACTAGTTTTCTAGGAGTAATGTAATAAGGAAGATAGAATCTGACCTCCAAATGTAAAGAAGTTATGAAGGAATATCTGAACTGAATTTTGTTGTTTCGATAGGGTAGCTTCTAGTAGAAATGTCAGTGAGTTTTTGTGTGAGTTTATGGAGTTGTAAAGAAAGAATGGGTTTATTTTTGGACCTGAAATACTGATAGAAAATTAGTGTCTACAGATTTTTGCTAAATGAATCTGCTGAAGTACCCGTAAAGGGTGAATAATACTGCTGTATAGCTGCACAAGAAATTGAAATGTGCTTGCTTTGGAAAATATTTTAATTCCACAGAATTAAATGTGTAGATAGAAAATATCACAAACAACTGAGTACTTAAGATTAATGTTATAACCATGTTACTATCATATATTTATTTAATATTATATATTATGTTGTATAATGACATAATGTAACAGCCATCGTTATCCCTTTATTTTATTATGGTGTGATAAAAAAAACCCTGTATTCTTACCTTAAATCCATGGAGCCATGTTTAATCATTCGTACCTGTCACTTCCACTAGATAGATATATGCAATCAGTTAGAAATGGAATTTGAACACATTCTTATCTGATTTGCAAAATTACTAGTACTTTAGAGCAATGTAAATTTATCAAAAATTTTAGGAATCAATTTAAATTCTACATTGAAAATCTATTTGCATCTGTCTCCCTGAATTCACACAAAAAAAGTCTTCTGAGCTGAAGACAGTGAAAAAATAGTGCTGTCTGGAAAACACAAGCTTGAGTTGACACACACAATATACAATTAGTTTTGGTTCAGAAGCTGCTCAGGAGAGAGACCATTTAATATTTGACCGGCATGAAAAGATAGAAATTGTGGAAAATTACTTTGAAGAGCAGGGAGAGACTGAAGCCAATGAACAATGTGTGTTTGAAGTTTTTCAATAATTAAGTAATAGATGATTGAATCTGCCTCTTTATTTATATTCTGCCCTTTACAGTGCCAAGGGACAGGAATATTGCCTTATCCAGTACTCAGAGATTAAATACGCAATATATGTGGTTCAGTGAAGGCACATAATAGGAAGGAATGAACACTGCCAGCAGGGTGTTAGGAACACACACCCACACACACACACGCGCACACACACACACACACACACACACACACACACGCTGCCTGTTCAAATCTTTAGTCCAACATCCCTTAGTTAGGAAACACTAAGAAAGCAACTTTGAATCTGAATTTTCTCATTTTACAAAGAGATAAATATTTGCTTTCATCCTTAGGCTAATATTTACTTATATCTAAATGCCAATTTAAAATTTTCACAACACTTTGCTTCTTGAGAGTGAGGTTCTATCATTCTTTTCACTTTTCGTCCCACACTGCAATTTCATGGTGAGGAACAGTGTACTGCCTGCATCTTGATAGTCTCTATGATTGAACATGATGAATAAAGTAGGTAATGCTAAGCTGGGAATAAAGGCAAAGGTTTTTAACTGAGTTTCCTCAAAAGCAAGCACAAGCTCTCTGGAAGAAAAACACAGCACTACCTAAAATGTTTCATTATTTTGACAGTTTTTCATATGTAATGTGAGACTGTTAGTTTTCTAATTATTTTTTTAAATGAAAGAAAAATGTCAAGTAAAATAATATATATATGGATCCACATCACATACAGATATTACAGTTATCAGCAACGTTATAGTAACTATAACTATTATTTTCCACTAACTCCCCAATAAGATTCAAAAAATCCGAAGAGAATAAAAACTCTAAAAATCAAATGCAGAGTACAGAAGAAAAGAATACATTGAAAACTAAAATCTCAAAGGATGTATTTAACCAAATATTAGATGCAAGTGAAAAGAATATTTGTGAGCTGAAAATCAAAAGTACCAAGAACTAAAACAAGGGAAAAAGAAATATAGAAAATGTAGAAAAAAGTATAAAGAGAGATGTGAGATTATAAGAGGATCGAAGACATGAATAAATTATAGGAGAAAAGAATTTGCAAAATAGTTTGCATATTTTAGCAGTGCTTTATAGAACTTATGGAGATAAGTGCTTTCTCTCACTGAAAAAGTCCCTTTTCTACAGAGCATTCTGCTTTCAGAGTCTAAAGGACCCTGGCCTGGAGCTATGTGCAAATGACCAGTGCTCAGCTGTACAGGTTGGGAAGCAATACCACTGGACTCCTTCATTTATGTCACATCATCTCACCTTCCCTTCCTGGCAGTGATGGGGTGCATCACCCAGAGATGCAATCACACCAAGGAAGTTTACCCTCGTACATGAGTTCGGAGATGTGGCCTTAAAGTTTAAGAGAAAACAAGGTAACAAGATGTGTTGTTTTAAATTATCAGTCACAGATTAGTTAATTTAACACGACAATGAAATAATGTATCTCGTACATTTTCCTGAAAGTAGGAAATTGCTGGGTAGGAATTGTAATGCTTCAATTAGAAGCCAGCTTACATATGAATAGAATGACTATTGATGTAGTCATAATTTTTGTATAGCCCAGCACTAAACAAAAACGTACTGTGGAGGGTTTTACGCTAAGTGCGATTTTAGCTATTCATGGTGCATAATAATGAGTAACTATGTGAGATGAAGTATCTATTTATATTGCTATTGCAACCTATTTACTATGTGTATGCATCCCCCAATATCATGTTATATTCTGTAAACATACACAATAAAATTTATTAAAATAAATAACTGGTATTAGAGAACTGCAGAGATAAAAGAGTCTATATTGTTTCAGTGTAAATGTATTTGTGAAAAGTCATGTGACTGCAAACATTTACCACGTTGCTCCTGTTTTCCTGCAGTGGAAGACAGAAAATTTGTTAAGAAATCTTCTGAAGTGGTGATGGACAGTCCTGCATGGAAAGCAATGATGTCTGGACCCTACAAAAATTATTCATATAAACTGAGAAAAAAATTTGTTAGTACCTCATTTTTGTCATTATTCAGAGCACTAAATAGTAAATAAGTACATCTCATATAATGCCATATATTTTACAATAAATTTTTAAATCAAATTACCCATGTAAAAGGGGACCTTGCAAAAAATACTAAGTGATAATTTGTATGTAGTAGAGTGACTCTCTAGGTTGGAGAAGAATAAATATTCCAAAAGTCTTCCAGAATTTCTGCATTGTCTAAAAGGTGATAAAAATATTGATTTATATCTCTATCATAGTCAGTTAGGATAAGAGCATATAAATGAAAAGCTAAGATCAAATAGAAAGAAAACAGAACCATAAAAATAACTTGTCAAAGTGCTATGTTCTGAAAATTTGTGTCCATTCAAAATGTGCAAATGGAAGTCCTAATTTCCAAGGTCATGACATTAAAAGGTGCAGCTTTCAGGGAGGGGTGGAGGCCATGAATCTGGCACCCCCTTAAGGAGACAGTGTCCTTATAAAACAGTCCCAAGGGAGCTCGCACATATGTGCCTGTGGCTTGACCTTAGCTCTCTCCGGCTCTGCAACTGTAAGAAACAAACATCTCTTGTTTGTGAACCATCCAGTGTTTGACTTTGATAACCCAGATGGACTAAGGTACAGAAACAGAGCAGAAACAAAAAGGGGATGTAGAATAGGTAAACTAAATATTATATGTTTTCTAAACACAGTTAAGATGGTAGACTCAAGCCTACATGTATCAATATTTATAGTAATTGTGAATGAAATGTATTCTAATTGATGCAAATACTTAAAGTTGCATACAAAGGGCAAATCTAATCATAGACTCCTTGGAAAAACTGTACCTTACATACAATGACTATGATGAATACTGTTTTACTCTACTGAGATCACCCGTTCTGGCCTTTGGTCCCATTTCAAACTCTTGAGACTACAAACCAACAGCTATACCCTACCCTGGAACTTTCCCTTGAATGCAGACAGTAGCCCTGAATAAGGCCACACCACCCCTCTCCCTAAGGAAGTGGCTGATGATATTTGATTACGGATGAATGGCTTGATTCTCTTGCCTTAATTTGGGCAATTAAGGAGGACCAACCCATCTCCAAACTCCCTCTGGAACAACACTGTAGTCATCTTCTCCCTCAGATGAGTATCACCCTAATCACGTCTTCACAGGTGTATCTTTCAAATGCACACCCCATTAAAATACAATGCAACTATCTATCTCTACTCTGTCTGCAAAGTGCCTGATCTAAAACAATGACATCAAATGGTTGACAGTAAAAGAATTCCACAGTAGTCTACTGGGAAAAAGTCAACTAATCTTATATCTAACAAAATTGCTTATAATTTGATTTTTTCTACTAAGTAGTCACAGATTTTCTCAGATATTCTACATATGTAATGATGATATCTACAAATAACACGGTAGTCTTATGATTCAATACATATAAATGTTGTTTTCCTTTTCTTACTGGACTAGGTACATAGCCAATTAGAATGGATACTATATCCATCTTCTCCTGGTTCTTGGTAGCAAAGAAATAGACCTTCAACTTTCCACAGTCAAGTATGAGGTGCTGTCTTTTTCACTTTCTGAGTCTATCTCCAGGGTGCCTAATCTAAAACAAATGATCTTGTATCTGAACAAAATATTCCTTGTGTTTAATTATTTATGGGAAGGCGTTATTGTAAACTGATTGTTCTGCATTCATTGATGTAATCCTCTGAACTTTATTATTTTCCTAAGGGGGTGAATTATAATGATCTAAAATTTGATCTTACTATACTTGGCTATGATATATATTTTTTGCAGTTGCTCTGCAAATGTTTTGCTTAGGATTTTAAAATCATATTTGTGAATAAGAATAGACTGTGATTGTTATGTTTTCATGTTTTGCATCATGAGTGTGTTTAAATCATCATCATAATGGTATAGGAAAAAAGGAAACAATACTGACCTAATAGGCACAATGGCTTTTCTTTTATAAAAAATTTATTTTAAAAATAAAAGAGGCAAAACATGTTAATAAACAGACAACCATTTACAAAATAGCAAAAGAACAATACAAACAATACAGAGTTACAGGCAAAGTGGTAGGACATTAACAATGGTTATTGTATTATGTATTGATATCCTCAAAGTGGTTTCTCAGGAAAAAAATAGCGACATGTAAGATTGATCAAATAAGTATTCATTAACTGTCCTTTCAGTAAAGTGATAGAAGTCAGTAGTACAATTATGTTAGCTATACTATACATACATACATACATACATAATTTCCCCTTCTTTCTTTTCTCTTTTACCTCACTCCAGTTGCTTTTTACTTTGAAGCATTTCCCTTTCATTTCACAATGTCTGTCACACCTCCTAATTTTTAATCACTCTTACAGGTTCTTACAATAGTGAGACAATACGTTGCTTACACATGGAGGTCTGGTTTATCTCACTTATGAGTATGGTCTCTAGTTGTGACCATGTACCCCTAAAAGCCTCGAGTTTATCTTTTTTTATAGCTGAGTAATATTCCATTACATAAAATACCACAATTTATTTTTTATTCATTCCTCAGTGGATGGACATGTGGGTTGCTTCCACAATTTAGCAATTGCAAATTGCAATGCTGTGAACATGGCTGCACATATATCGCTGTGATATGATGTTTTCAGATCTTCTGGGAAAATACTGGAAAGAGGAATAACAGGGTTGCATGGGACCTCTAGACCTAGATTGCTGAGGAGTCTCCAAACTGATTTCCACAGTGGTTTCACCAGTCTGCATTCCCACCAAGAGTGCAGAAGAGTTTACTTAGTAGATGTATACAGAGTGTTCCACCCCACAACATCAGAATACACATTTCTCTCAGCTGCACATGGGAATTTCTCTAAAGTAGACCACATTCTAGCCCATAGAGCATACCTACCGAAATGCAGAGGAACTGAAATTATCCCATGCATATTATCTGACCACAGTGCAATGAAAATGGAAATTAATGACAAAAGAAACTCCAAAAACTCAATAAACACTTGGAAATTAAACAACACTCTCTGAACAACCAATGGGTCACAGAAGAAATTAAAAAATACCTACAAACAACTGAAAATGTAAATACAACTTACTGAAATCTGTGGGATGCAATGAAAGCAGTCCTCAGAGGGAAATTTATAATGGTGGACTCACATATAAAGAAAACAGAAAGAGAACAAATAAATAGCCTAATGCTGCACCTCAAACTTTTAGAAAAGGAAGAACAAGTCAAGCCCAAAGCCCAAAGAAGGGAGGAGATTATAAAGATTAGGGCAGAAATTAATGCAATTGAGAGAAGGAAAACCCTCCAAAAAATAAATAAATCGAAGAGCTGGTTATTTGAAAGAAAAAATAAAATTGATAAACACCTAGCCAACCTTATCAAGAAAAGGAAGGAAAAAACTCAGATTCATGTAATAAGGAATGAAAAGGATGAAATTACTACAGGTCCTAAAGAAATGTAGAAGAGCATTAATAGCTACTTTGAAAATCTTTACTACCATAGGATAGAAAACTCAGAAGAAATGGACAGATTCCTATATATGTAAGAAATACAAAGGTTGAATCAAGAAGATATAAAATTCCTGAACAACCCAATATCAATTAATGAGATTGAAAACATGATTAAAAACCTACCAACAAAGAAAACCCCAGGCACTGATGGATTCACAGCAGAACTTTACAGGAAATTCAGAGAAGATTTAATACCAACACTCCTCAAAATCTTCAATGAAATTGAAAAGGAAGCAATTCTCCCTAACTCATTTCTGGAGGCAAGCATCATAGTGATACCAAAACCAGAGAAAGACCCTACCAAGAAAAAGAACTACAAACCAATCTTTCTCATGAATATAGATGCAAAGATACTCAATAAGATACTAGCAAGTAGAATGCAACAAATTATCAAAAAAATCATACATCA